>NC_077231.1:80986009-81241009 GCF_027887165.1 Monodelphis domestica
TAAGGGTAAAGGGGTCCACAGTAAAGGATAGAACAGTATCATAGTTTCAAACACAACAAAGAGAATAACATAATTGCAATCATAAGAGGCGACACAGACAAAGAAGGGGGTGTGCTGGACTGATAAGATGGGTTTCAGAGGAATTTAAAATAAATTCAATAGTATTTATTGACTACTGTATGGGGATATAGAGACAAATACCAAGAATCATCACATTCTACTGTGAACTTTAGATTACTCCACCCTACTTAGTCTAACAAAAAACAGGAATGTCTACACCCATACTTAAGGATTAAGTATTTAGGAGGATGGCCTATGACAAACATGTGCTAGCAAATGACAAATCAGAAACAACTGACAGACCCCTGAGCTGTCATAAGTCAAGTTTAAGCTACCATTGGTACACATGAGATGCAGGAGAGTGATGTAAAACTTTGCATTACTTTTTCTCTCTAGCCTCTTTGGTAGCAGAGAGGTGGCTAGTGGCAGCATGCTGAGCGTTTCCGACATCTTGGTGTGGTGGCTGCTATTGTCTGGGTTTAGCGATGAGTATTCCTTGATGCCATACTGGAGGAAGCTGAGTAGCCTAGTTTGGGTGAGGCATCTTTACTGAGCTCTCTCAGAGTGTAGGCTGATTCTTTCTCTTTTACCTTCCAAACACTATCCTTTTAGAAAGCCCCTAATCTTCTTCAGAGACCTCCTGGCAGAGGTCTTTGAACTCCCCCTGGCACAAGCCAGGTGGGAGAAATCCTATACTTTCCCCCTCTCTCTTCTCCTTAATTCCTTCCCTCTATATTAATTAAACCACCATAAATCTCCAAACTGACTGGGGTATTTTATTTGGGATATTCTCTGACAACCAAAATTAATTTAGATTTGGTCACAACCCTAAAATTATCCTTACACTACAATGGGCTATAGGAGGAAGGAAATGATAATGTGGGCATACCTACTAAATTTATAAAAAAAATACATATGTGGCATAGTGAAGTGTGCTGAATCTAGAATCAGAAGATTTTGATTTCTGAATTCAAATCTTGGCCTGTACTTCCAATCTGAGCAATCATGGGTAATTTAGTTAATCTCCCTAGGCTTCAGTTTTCTTATCTATGAAATTAGTCTATCTTTACTGAGGTGACTTGTGAAGTCTCTTCCCACATTAGATCTATGAGAAGAGGACAGGGACTGAGATCGTGATTTCATTGGTTTGGAGAGCTATCTCTGTCACTTCAGATTGTGACATTTAAAATAGTTGTTGCCATAAATTGTGGCAGTTAAAAGAGTGTTTGGCTTAAATTGAGACCACGAAAACATGGTTTCAAATCAAAAATATAGGCCAGCATGAGCCAGCCTAGGCTGAAAACCCTAAGAGAGAGAGATCAGTCAGTCTTTTATTCACTCACCACAAGATTTGTCCAAGCAAGATTCTAGTGTTCAGAGAGACACCAGCTGCCTCCTCCAATTCAGCTTTTCCCAGCTGAATCTCTTGAGACCTCCTTTTTGACCTACTTTTAAAGGGAATTTTCTATGTCACCTCCCCTAAGTTCTCACATCTACCAATCACAGTAGAAGTTTTTCCAAAGGACAGACCATTCTTAATTCACAACTGAGTAGACTTAAACTTTTAAGTTCACACCTGAAAAAACCTCTGAGTAAGTTCTCACCTCTTTGCCCTTTGCAAGTTCACAAGTTGCCTGACCTTATAGGTACTTAGCACCCTTTTGTATTAGATCTAAAAACAGGCACAGCTTAAGAACTTTTGCCTTATTATAAGTATGGGTTAAGTATTTTTCATTGTTCAGCAAGGAGTTTACAATTTTATCTTCCCCTAAAGTATGCTTAAGTAGCAGTGGAGTAGAGGTCTCACATTCCTGATCTAAGTCCCTTCATTGTTTAAAATGGGGAATGGTCTTAACCAAGTGTTCTGAAGTAGGGTCTGAGAATTTTTAAGATTCACAAATTCTATAATTGAAGTGTGGTTATTTGCCCAAAGTCACATAGGCAGCATATGTCAGAAGCATGACTTCTTCCTGGCTCCAAGCTGCAGCTCTCTATATACACATGTATATAGAGATGTTTATTCATTTACTCACTAGGCTGTTATACTTCCACTGATAAATACAAAACAACTGCTGATAGTGGTGGGGGGAAGGTGAAAACACTAACAACTAAAGACCTTTTGAAGGAAGAGTCACTTATGGTGCACCTTAAAAGGAGCTAAGGATTCCAAGCATGGAATTCAGGAGGAAAGAACATTCTGGGAAAGGGAGATGGCCTCTTCAAAGGCAGGAAGGCAAAGGGATGGAACCCCATAGGCAAGAAATTGCAAGCAGGCTAGTTTGGTTTGAACTCCAAGTATGTCACAGAGAACAATGTAAAATTAGCCTAGAAAGACAGCCTGAGGTTAAGATTGTGAAGGTCTTTAAATGCCACTAGTTTATTTCAGAGGCAGTGGAAGCTACTGAAGTTTCTTGAACAAAGGAGTGATATAGTCATACCAGGGCTATCAGACTATTAGTTTAGTAGCTGTTTCAGAAGATGGATTTGAGAGAAGAGATTCTGGAAGTGGAGAGAACCAATTAGGAAACTCCTGTAATAATCTAGCTGAGAGCTAATAGGGACTTAAAGAAAAGTAGTGGTTTTATGAGTGGATAGAAGGGGATATTATGCAAGAGATATTGGGAAGTAAACTTTTTTTTTAGTAGCCCAAGATTACTTTATTTTTATTTTTTTAATTAATTTATTTCATCAATTTAGAACATTATTCCTTGGTTACAATAATGACATTATTTCCCTCCCTCCCATCCACCCAGCCTTCCTGCAGCTGATGCACAATTTCATTGGGTATTACTTGTGTCCTTGATCAGAACCTATTTCCATGTTGTTGGTTGTTTGCATTAGGATGTTCATTTAGAGTCTACATCCCCAACCATATCCCCTCAACCCATGTATTCAATAAGTTGTTTTTCTTCTGCGTTTCTACTCCCACAGTGTTTCCTCTAAATGTGGATAGTGGTTTTTCTCGGAGGTTCCTCGAAATTGTTCATGATCACTGCACTGCCACTAATGTTGAAGTCCATTACATTCAATTGTACCACAGTGTGTCAGTCTCTGTGTACAATGTTCTCCTGGTTCTGCTCCTCTGGCTCTGCATCACTTCCTGGAGGTTGTTCCAGTTCCCATGGAATTCCTCCACTTTATTATTCCTTTGAGCACAATCGTATTCCATCACCAACAGATACCACAATGTGTTCAGCCATTCCCCAATTGAAGGGCATCCCCTCATTTTCCAACTTTTTGCCACCACAAAGAGCACAGCTATGAATATTTTTTTTGGGAAGTAAACATTTAAATGACTTGGTAAATAACTGGATCAATATGGGGCAGAGGGAAAATGAATGAGAATAATTCTCAGGTTGCAAATATTGGTAAATGGAAGGATGGTAGTTCCCTCAACTGAAAAAGGGAAGTTAAGAATAGGGTTAGGGAAGGAATAAAGATAAACATGAACCTACTGAGACTGTGATGCCAATGGGACATTTGGGTGTGGATGATCAGAACTCAGGTGGTGATATAGAGTTAAGGCCTGATCTGTAGAAGAAAGGAGGAATCAATCTTTGATCCTGCTAGAGTCTCTTTTATCTGTCACTCAACTTATATGACACTGTGAAAGATCACTTAGGTCTCATCTCATACAACCAGCCAGTTCAGTGACACAAAGAAGACACCCAGGTTTTATCCTAAGGGGTGGGGTTGCTAACAGGTGTGTCTGATTGTCTTTTTGCCTCTGACATCACAGGCAAGAGAGCTGGCAGGGATTGGCTAGGAGGCTGGAAGTTTCCAGGAAGGAAGATCCCAGAAAAAGGAAAAGACATGGTCTAAAGTAGAGACAGCTTTTCACAGGTGGTATTTGAACCCAGGTTTCCTGACTCCCAAGTTTAGTACTCTTTCTGATACACCACAGTCTTAATTAATTCCCCAAAGTTTTATTATACCCATACTATGTGCAAGATCCCAGGACTATGACCCCAAAGATAAAAAGTATGGAGAAGTGAATGCAAGGTTATTCAAGGACTAAGAGAGGATTTAATAGCTAAAGGAATCATGAAAGTTTCCTATAAGAGGTGGTGCCTGAGCAAAGGTGAAGCTACAGTGTACTTCTGACCTAGAGGGTCCAGAGAGAGTTTAGACAAAGAAAGGTATGGAGATAAAGGATGGGAAGACTAAGGATGGCAATAGAAAGTAGTCCATCTGGCTGGAACATGGAAGATCTGAAGAGAATAGGGAGAAGTAGGTTTGAAAAAGAGTAGAATGGAGCCAGATTGTGAAGGGCTTTCTTTACATGCTTTCTTAACTTGATTTTATTCCAAAGGCAATAAGGGCCACCTGAAAATTATTAAGAATGGAATTCATATGATCAGACCAACATTTTAGGAAGATTATATTGGCAACTATAGGGAGAATGTCTGGAGAAGGGAGAGTGTAGAAGCAAAACAAAACAATTAGGGGATAATTAAAATAGTCCAAGTGAGAGGTGATGAGAGCTTGACTATGGAGAGAGTTCTTGAACCAAGGGAGGGATATGGTCATAACAGTGCTATCAGAATATCAATTTGGTTGCAGTAGGATTTGAGAGGTGGAGAGAGACTAATTAAGAGGCTATCAAAATAGACCAGGAGTGAAGAGGTGATGGCATGATAAAGTAAACTCTATAAGATATGAAAAATGATTGTAGATGCTACCTAGGTGGTTCATTGGATAGAGACAGACAGTCCTGGGGTGAGATCTGGCCTCAGACACTTCCCAACTGTGTGACCTTGGGCAAGTCACTTAAACCCCATTACTTGGCCCTTGCCCTCTTCATCCTTAAAACCAATAGAAAATATTGATTTTTTTGATAGAAAGGTAAGTTTTAAAAAGAAAATCCAAAAAATCCTCTGGGGGCAGCTAGGTGGCTCAAAGAGAGTCAGACCTGGTTTCAGGAGGTCCTGGGTTCAAATATGACCTCAGACACCTCCCAGCTATGTCACCCTGGGCAAGTCACTTAACCCCCAAATGCTTAGCCCTTATTGCTTCACTGCGTTGGAATCAATACTTATAGCAATTCTAGAACAGAAGGTAAGGGGTTAAAAAAATAAGAAGACATTGGAAGTCTAGGATGGTAGATGGGGTGCCAGGTTTGGAAAGAGGAAGGTCTTAGGTTTGAATGCTACCCATGGTATTTCTCAGTGGGGCCTCATAGAGAACTCCCTAAGAATGACCTCGGAGGTCACAGATCCTCTCCTCTCTCCCCCCACCCCAAAACAGTCACATTCTTGTTCACTGTGGGACACACAGGGGCCCTCCGGCCTGTACATTGTACAGATGGGGACACTGAGGCCCAAGTGGGAAAAGGGACCTAAGGCCACTTAGGTGGGGAGAAAGGGAAAGGGTGGAGCTCGAACCCGTAGCTCTACTGTCTATATCGGCCGTCTTCTCACTGCTCAGCTCAGCCCTTCGTGACCTACTGAACCCGATCACCTCTGACATACAGGACCCAGTGCCTGTGACCGACCCGTTCCCACCTTGGTTACGTCAGTACCACGCATGCACGCTCCCCCCTCTACGTGAACGCGCCGCCCCGGGAATGAAGTCGTGAGCTCGAGAAAGAGGCGGGACTTCCTGTCCGCGAAGTTTTTAACCGGTTCGCGCGGGAGCCGGAAGTAGCGCTCTGAAGCAGGGTCCGGGACAGCGGATACTGTCTCCGGTCCCCTAGCCCTCGCCCCCCGGCAACGGAAAGGTGAGGTCCGGGCAATGGTCCCGGCAGGGGGGTGCCTGCCTGCTGGCTTGCCCATCCTGTGAGTTCCCCTCTCCCCTGACCGAGCCGCCAAGGTTCCGGGGCTTTGGAGGTCCTGGCGGCGGTGGGGGGGTGGGGTGCGGTGCAGTCTCATTCCTGTCCCGTGCAGCTGCGTTCTCGTCCTTTTCCCTCCCCGACTCCCTGGGCTACTCTTATATGTGTGGGGAGGGGAGGGCACTGACAGGTGCTTCTCGTAGGTGTCGGTCCCGCCAGCCCAGCGGCGGGTTTTCTGCGAAGATGTTCTGCAGAAGCCTTGAATGCCGAAACTACCAGGGTCCGGAGTGCCACTTGGAGCTATTGTTGTTCAGTAGTTTCGCTTGTTCCCGATTCTGAATAACCCCATTTAGGGTTTTCTTGGCAAAGAAACTATAGAGTGTTTTGCCATGTCCTTCTCTAGCTCATTTGACAAATGAGGAAACTGAGGCCAACAGGGTTAAGTGATTTGTCCAGGGCATCAGCACAGGTCTTGAGCACTGACTTGTGCAGCACTGACTTGTGCAGGGCCTCGTACTAACTGCTGGGGATAACAATAATAGTTAACATTAAGCTTCTACTATATGCCAGGCACTGTACTAAACACTGGAGTTGCAGACCACTGCACAAGACAGTCTCTGATCACAAGGAGCTATTGAGTAAAAATAGCTCTATTCAGACAACAATGAACTGGATAAGCTGGAGATCCTCCCAGAGGGAAGGCACCAGCATTGAGGGGGTTCAGGAAAGGCCTCATGTAAAAGGTGGGAGTTTGAAAGAAGCTGGGGAAGATGAGGAGAATGAGCATTCCAGGCACAGGTCTCTCTCACTGTACAGAAGAGGTCACTTAAGCCCATGGAAGTTAAGTGACTTGCCAGAAAAGTAGGTTCATAGATCCTAGAGGTGGAACCAACTAGTCCAACCCTCTCATTTTACAAATGAGGGGAGTTGGACCCAGAGAGGTTAATGAATTAGTGTCTTTTGTCACACAAAAAAGTGTTCAAGGCTGCTTTTGAACTCAAATTTTCCTGACTTTAGTTTCAGAATAGTTCTCTGTGCTACCTAGCTTCTCAAGTAACTCAACCTCTCTGGGCCTTAGTTTCCTCATTTTAAAATAAGAAGGTTATATGATCCCTAAGAGTCAATCCAGCTCTAGGTCTAAGATCTGTGATTTCATCTATGGAGAACTCTCAAAGAGGACCCTTCTCTGCACAGGAGCACTCTTTTTTAGTTCTTTGTTGTTAGTAATGTGCACCACTGAAAATTGATCGATTTAGCCTAGTTGGGGCCATGGTGTACTACAGGCAAGCCTTGAATCTAGGATTCCTGTATCAGAGTGCTTCCTCTCCAGGAGGTAGGTACCATTTTGGATATTTCAGAGCTAGGTGTTTACACAGGTTTGGATACTTTTTTTCCCCTGTGGAAGATCCTTTAAGACAAGAATAACTTTTGTCTTCAGATTTCCTGGTGCTTACCACTGAGAGGGACAATGAAAGTGTCCTAATTTGAAATTGTTGAATTCCAGGTACCAGCCTTCCATAATTAATGCTCTTCAGAAATGGGGAGTGAAAAAGTCATTGGTTACACTGTGACCAAATGAAATCATTCCCACTTGGTAGAACTTATTACATGGCTTGTGCTGCTCAGCATGAGCTTCATATGGTTTCCCTTCCTGAGCTTTCATTGCCTGCCTCTGTGACTTAGTAGGAATGGTTGGACTCTAAGCTTCCCCAGCCCCAGTACTTCCTGCTCAAAAGCCCTTTCCAGCATCCCTTTCTTCCCCACTTTGGCAATGTTTTCTCTCTCTGGAAGTTATTTTGCATAACTTTGTGTTTGTTTTACATTCCTGATTTTAAGTGTTGTATTTGTATATCATCCAGTGGTATGCTGGTACATGTTTTAACAAATGCTCTCCACCCCCAATGTACCATAACAACCTTTAAAAGTTTAATCTTCTTTATTAACATTTTTAACAAGTTAACATTTATTAACATTTATTATTAACATTAACAACTATCATTTTCTTTAGTTGAAACAATTAATGAATAAATCAAGCCCTGATTTATTTTGCCAATTTAGTTTGCTATTTAGTTTGCCAATTCCCTAGGTACAAATATTCACACTGAGAGTTTAACCATGGCTAACTCTAGCTCACCTCTAGTGTCATTCCTCCATTGGAATGTCTTAGCTGTTTAAGGGAAGGACTTGTTTCATTTTTACTCTGTTTCCTTGATGTTCACAATTCTTTGCAAATAGCAGATGTTCAGAAAGTCTTGATTGAATTAAAGAACCCAGAGTTGCTTCCAAACAAGAGGTATCAGACTAAGACTTTAGTAGAAGTGAAGATGTTCACTTTAGTAGTGGCTAATATGTATCAGATACTGTGTAAAGTGCCACCGTCCCAAGATGAAAAGGAAGAAATGTTTGGAGATGGAAGAGACCTTAGAAACAATCTAGTTCAAAACCCATATTTTGTAGATGAAGGAACAAGTACAGGGAACAGACATTAACAAAATCACACAGGTAGCAGAACCTTTACATTTGGTCACTGCTGGTGGGCTTTACCTAACAAAGTGCACTAGAAGCCTGTGTTTCATTCACAGAAAGAGTCAGGGTGACTAGGCTTTAGAAGTGATTCCTACTTGATTATAGTTTCACTTTAACTCTCATTTATGAAAGGACTCCAATGTGCAAAGTTAAAATGTAAAAATATTTCTTGCCTTCAAGACGCTTATACTGTATTGAACTTGACTTCTGAAGTTCATTCTTAGTGTGTGAGCCTGTGAGTTCCAGGTCTAAGACATGTAAAGAAGAGGTATGTATGATACAAGGTGGAATAAAGTTCAGTAATAGACTGAGCTTTGGTACAAGGACTCCTGTGCCTTTTTTGGTCCTCCTATGACCTAGAAGAGGCATTGTAGCCTAGTAGGGAGAGCATTGAATGGGCAGTCAGATGATGGTGTGGGCTCTAAGCCCTAAGATGTTTTCCCCATGCTAACTCTGAACCTCACCAAGTCAGAACATTTAGACCTTCAGGGTCATCTTTCATAACACAAAGATCATAATTCCTCTTGTTACCTCAGGAGGCTTTAAAAAAGACTTGTATGAGATAATACATGGGATAGCCCTCTGCAAATTGTGAAACTCAAGCAAATGTTATGCAGTATGATAATGATGATGGCTTCTTGGTTCTCCACTGTATTCCAGATAGTTGAAATTTTGGAATAAGTGAGCTCTGATTGTTTTTATGCTTTCATGGAGGGGAATAGTCATTTGGTTCACATCAATGACTTCATTTTAACATTTTTTTTGACATTTCACATTTTATAGGTGCAGTCATGCAAGAAAGCATCAAATTTGCCTCGGCGGGGGACGATGTTAAAATATGGGACTCATCGTCTATGACTATGGTGGAACAATTCAATCCCCATTCATCATCACTTGGAATCAGCTCTTTGTGTTGGAGTAGCAATAGTATCCTTTTCTTCATAATAGCATTGTATTATATTGAGTTTTTTTTGCAGAAATATAATAATTCAAAATGTGGATTCAAGTACTCATTTAAACAACTCTCTTTCATCTACTCTGAGGGAATAGAGAGGGTTGAGGATACCTGAGTTCAGCTTAATGTATTTAGAATGGTTTTGCCTAGAGAAGAGAGTTAAAGACAGGGATTCTTAACCTTTTTCATGTGTCATGGTTCCCTTCAGTAGGCAAGTAAAGCCTTCTTTAGATTAATACTTTTTGCCTATATTCACAATTAGAGGACCTGTTTTATTTCAATTAAAGGTTAGTGAAAATAAAGATTTAATTTCTTTCCCATTATAGGCTCCTTGGGAGTCTGAACTCCTGACTCAGAGGGAGAATATGATAGTTTTCTATATATTTGAAGGCTCTTCATGTGGAAGATGGTATAGTCTCACTCTGCTTGGCATTAGAGGGCATAGGTAGGACTAATGGATATAAATTTTAGCAAGGAAGGTTTTGGCTCAAGTTAAAGAAGAACTTTTTAATAGAATTATCCCCCTTAAAAAAAAAAACTTGAAAAAGATGTTGGAAAGGAGAATTATGCTTTCAACAGGGAATAGGTCTAGATGATCTAAAGCCCCTTGAAACCAAGATTTTTCTTGTCTGAAAATTGGGAGCATTTTAAACAAAATAACAAAGGTATGTGATAAAGGTTTGACTCTGGAAGAGTTGTAAAGTTGCTTAATTGTTCTATCCTACTGCTCTGCTTAGAACTTTTCCTTTCTTATCTTGGCTGGAGATAAGTAACCTCATATCTTAAGATGATACAAAGCACCAGATTAAATTGATGTTAGGTTTTAAGTTTCATTTGACTTATATCCTTTGTCTTAGAAGAAATAATAAGGATCATGATCTGAGAGTGTTAGCAGTGGAAGGGACCTTTAAGATCATTGAGTTCTAATTCCTTCATTTTATTTTATTCTTTGAATTTTTATTGATAGTTTTCTCTCAAATCACCATTTCGGAATAGATTTTTCTCTCTCCAGAGAGCCATCTCTTTTAGTGATGGAAAAAGAAAAAAGGAAGGGGAAAAAAGCAAAATTAAACTAGCATATCACCCAAAGTTGGCAGTTTATATAATATACCTCTTTAGTTCTCCATCACTTCAAAGAAGAAAGAGAAAAGAATGTGTATATATGTATTTCCTTTCCCCCCTTGACTAAAGTTGGTCATTTTGATTACATAATATTCAATTTTTTTCTGTGTGTATGCATTCCATTTTTACTATTGCATTCATTTGTCTATATTGTTTTTCTGTTTCTGCTGACTGCATCAATCTATAGAAGTTTTTCCATGCGTCACTGAAATCTTCATATTGTTTCTTATGTTACAATAATTTCATTAGATCCACAAGTTTTGTTAGCCATTCTCCAATTTATGAAACATCATTTTACAGATAAGCAAAATGAGACCCAGAAAAGACTTAATCAAAGGTAATGGTAGTGCTGGGACTAGAAATTAGTTTGCTTCCTAAATCTAGTGTTCTTTCTGCCACACATCTATTCTGCCTGGGTAATGTAAAATGGAGCGAGAATCTTTTAAATAAAGAATTTAATTTCCTCCTATGCTTAATTATGGCAGCAAAGATTTTGCAAACAGTTTCCCATGGAGAAGCTAAAATTCACCAGTTAATTTTCCTAGGATTACATTCCATTACTATGAGTGTATTTATTAGAATGTTTAAGGTATTCAGGGGAACCAAGTTTTATAAAATCCTTTTTATAACTTTTAAACTTAATATCTTTGGTCATAAAGATAATGGAAATTCTCTTTAATTTCCTAGATTGTGAATTTTGCTCTTACTTAAATTTTCCCAGCCATTAGATACTATGTATCTTTTTGTCCATGGTCTATGTATTTGTTGTTCATTAAGAAGGCAGAAATAAGGATACATTGTCCTAAACTTTAACAAGTAATGTTATGACTTTTTGAAGATATTTGAAAGAAGTTGGATTTTAACTAGAATACTTGGGTTAAGAGAATCAAATTCATTTTATGAGCCTTTTTTAATCTATTATTTTATTTATAATTATTTTATTATAATCTTCCAGTGAAGATTAGTATTTTTCATGACTTTAGGAAATTCTAAGCATTAGTTGTTAATTTGGCAGATTAATTTTGCAATAAACTCAGGTGACTAAAAATAAAAAGCCTTACTATTATTGCATTTGGAATCAAAAGATCTTGTGAGTACAATAAATGCATTATTCTGTAAGGATACTCTAGACTGAAATTGCCAGGTATGTTAGGAATTATTTTCCTTGTTAATTAGAGCATATATTCAGAGCTGGAAGGGACTTGAGGCCATTGAATTCAACCTCTCCTTTTTGAGATGAAATGAGGATGGAGAGGGGCTAAATGACTTGGTAACACAAGTAAGCATTTAAGTAAGTGTTTAAGGCTGAGATTCCAACCTAAGGCTTCTTCACTCCAATTATAATGATTTTTATTGACTTCTGAAAGTGAAAAGGGAAAAATGTGTTTTACCTTTCATATACATGTATACATATATGGCATTTTTTCAGTTCTTTCAAAATCTCATTTTTTTTCCATGGGAAATATTGCGATAAACAAAAGAATAGAAAGGAAGAGAGGGGAAAAATGATGTTTCCAGTAATGTAATATTTAACCACAAATAAAACTACCATCCATTTAGGAGGAAAAAAATGTCTTATAGGCTTACTGTATAATTAAACCACAAAGCAATGAAAGCATTTAAATTATTTTATACAAATCATTATGTGAATGCAAAAGCAAATAATCTTCACAATACAGCCTGGATGTCTAAAATACAAAAAGATCTTTTCCCCCCATTTTGGTTTCATCTAGTTAGACATGGTTTGTGAATTTCCAAGAGAAAAAAAAGGAAGAAAAAAGAAAAATGTTTATAAGATTTTCATTTATTGCTTGTAAGCAAAATCAAATTCCCATTCCTAGTTACAGTTCAATCTTATAATTTTCTTTACTTGAGACTAAAGAAATGCTTAACTAAATTGTTTCTTGCATTATTCATTTCTTACCCATTTTTCTAAGAAATATTTAGTGACTTTCCCCCACATTAAAATTAAATTGCCTTAATATTATGTTTACTGTAATTAACATCTTTCCCATATTCTATACCAGAGTATTTAGTTTCAAATTCTTAGTATGGAGAACTAAGAAATGGTTTTTAGATTTATTTAATTTTTCTGATGGAGAAAAATAGGGCAGTCTAGTTTAGAATGCTTTCTTCTATTAAATGACTCCACAATCATTCAATAAACATTAAGTACCTAGTCTGTCTCAGACACAGCACTAATTGTTGGGATGTAATTAGAGGCAGAAGATAGTCCCTGCCCTTACAAGACAACTTGTAACAAATATATATAAACAAAGCAGCATAGACAGAATCAGTAGGGAATAATTAATAGAGGAAGACCCTAGAATTAAGCAAGGGAAGGCTCTAGAAAGTAGGATTTTAAATGGGACTTAAAGGAAGCCAAGGGAGGTCAATAGTTAGAGTGGAGGAAGAAGAAAGTATCGGGCATTGAGGATAGCCAAAGAAATGCTCAGAGTTAAGAGATAGAATATCTTGTTCATGGGACAGCCAGCATGCCAGTATCTGTCTTGAACAGAAATTCAGTGATGAGATGTATTGTTGATATTAGTTGCCATGGCTTTTGAACTTACTGTGGTATTTTAGGGGTAAAAGTTGAAATGCTGACTTGCCCTTTGGGGAAAAAAAAAGGAAATAGAGAAGTACATTTATAAACCCTTTCAAGTGCTAGTAAAACCAGAAATGATAAGGGTTTATTGAAACAACTTTAAAAAGTATTATATACTGGTTCTTAGTGTATTTCTCTTAACATTTTTCCAAATTTAATAAAATAACTCTTTCTCTTTCAAGGTTTTGTATCTGCCTTAAAACTACTTAGCTACAAATGAACTTGAGTAGATTTTCATGTATTGTTAAATGTTCCATAACTGTTCATTTAGATAATTTTTTGGTGACTGCCTCTGCCAGTGGTGATAAAATAGTTATTTCAAGTTGCAAGTGTAAACCAGTTCCACTTTTAGAGTTGGCTGAAGGGGTAAGTATTCCTGGTTTTTTCCCTTTTTTCTTTAACCCTGCTTCATTCACTTATAATACATAAGTTGCTTCGCACCTACATTTTTTGCAAAAAATAGTTTATTAAATAATTTGTCATTCATTAAGTGTGGCTTTGAATCAGGAAGAACTGAACTTAGAGTGAGACCTAAATTTTACAACCTGCTTCTTATACTTAAAGGCTTGGTGACTCTGGGCCAATCATTTAAATTTGATTTCCTTAAGTCATATCCCTTTGATCTGAATAACATGCTAAAAAGCATTTTGGGGGGCAGCCAGGCCTAGAGATGGGAGGTACTAGGTTCAAATTTGTGTGACCCTGGGAAAGTCACTTAATTGCCATTGCCAAGCCCTTACCACCCTTCTGCCTTTTACTCAACACACAGTATTGATTCCAAGACAGAAGTTAAGGGTTTATTTAAAAAAAGGAAAAAAGCATTTTGCCTCAAAGGACATAAGACTTCTATACAGAACAGACTAGCATAGAAATGCCTAGGAGAGGTACATATAAGCTATCTTTAGACTTGTTAGTAGAAAGCTAGGTGATAGAGTGCTTGACCTCTAGTCAGAAAGATAGGAGTTCAGGTCTTGTCTCAAACACTTAACAGCTGTATGACCCTGGGCAAGTTTTGTAACATTTGCATTTGTTTGCCTCAGTTTCCTCATCTGTTTAACAGGGGTAATGATAGTGCCTAATTCTTAGGGTTGTTGTGAAGATCAAATGAGATAATAATTGTAAAGTGCTTGGCAAATATTAAAGGCTATATGAATGTTAAATATTATTGTTGTTTATTGTTATGTTCTATCTTTTCTATATTTCTTGACACTTTATCAGTGTTTCCATTGTTTAGATCCTTATTGCTACTCAATTGGGCTACTGTAGTAGCCTCTTAACTGGCTTTCTAGTGGCTTTGGACTCTAATCTATCTTAAACAAGTAGGCATACTTAACTTCTATATGGGCACATCCAATCATGCTTCCAGTACCTAGAATGACTTTCCATTGCCCCTGGATAAAGTTGAAAACACTTAGTCTGGCTTTTAAGGCTTTCTGTGATTTGGCTCCAACCTTTCTCAGACTACTTCTCTTTGTGGACTGTGCCAACTGAAATATGAAATAGCTTGCTGTTGTTGGTAATGTCAAGATACCAAGGATTCGCTGGTTCCTTGGTACCCTCACAAGGAAGGCCTACAAGCCTCTTCTCTGAATCAGTGCACTGTTCAAAGTCTCAGACAGGTTACAAAACAGGTCAGGGTTAAACATTTTAAAACCAGTTAGATGGAAGGAAGGATCATGGTTAGGTTTCCCTAATCACTAAGGGGGCTAGCTAAATTTCCTACCTCTACAATCTCTGCAAAGAGATTTCTTCTGTCTTCCAAGCTACCTAGAACCCTACTCTGCCTGATTAGATATCTCCCAGCTATCTGACTATCCTGCCACTAAAGATTCTTTTTAAGTACAGGTTTTGTTGAGATATGTTATTCAGAATAGCTTCTGGGTGATCCTTTTTGATAGAGTTCACCCAAGTTGGGTCAGGCCTAAGATGGCTTTAGGCCTTTTCCACCACAGGCTGAATGGTCACCCAGTCTCAGTAAGCAGGAACACTTCTTTGTAGGCAGAAAGATGAGTGGATCAAGAAGTGAGCAGGATTTCTTCAAATCAGACACTAGACTGGGTAGCTTTGGCTTCTAGGAGATATGAAACAAAACTCCCCCTCAGCTCACACAGACTGTAAGCAGGAGGAACTTACCACTTCCAGCTGTCCCAGAAAACAAAGTCCAAAAAGCCTCTCACTTCTCCGTGTGTCCACTTATATTCATTCCCCACATTCCAGAACAGATCCTGTTCCATTCTTTTGTATGTGATGCTGTCCATCACACTCCTTTGCAAACTTTTCTTCCTGTTGCCTGCTTGCAACCTAATTCTCTTTTTTTCCCCTATAACACAACTAAATTGGACTTCTTACTACAATATGTTGGATGTTTTATGCTTTCCTGCTTCTCTATGATTACCCCTTGGGAAAAGGCCTAGAATGCCCATTTTTTCCATTTTTTTTTTAAATTAGAATTATTTTCAAGGTAACTTTAAGTGCATGAGAACTATGTTCTCATTGGTATCACGTTTGTTCACATAGGTGTAAATGATAGCTAGTAGATTATAAATGGCTTGAGGTCAAGGTTGATAAATCTATCTTTGTAGCTTTTCTGTTGCCTAGCATAGTGTATAACATTAATAAGGTGCCAGATAAATGTTACAATGAAAATTCGGAGGCAGATTGTTCAGTTATAGCCAAGGTTACTTAGTTGCATTACACACAAGTTCCTTAAGTGGCTTTTGTTACTTAGTTGCATTACACACAAGTTCCTTAAGTGGCTTTTAGGTTAATCTATCTCATCCATATAGGTTAGAGTTTTAAAATTTTGAATCAACTAAAGCAGTAAATGTAAGCAAATACTCAAAGAAGATATCTTTTAAAAGATAATATTGAAAATATCAAACATTTGTTTGAATGTTCTATTATATATCATACTTTTTATTTCTGCATCAAAAAATGCCCATTTTAAAAAAAGTCTTGGGGCTACAAGATTGCACTTTAAAAAGACCATTAATTATGTTTCTTGGTCACATTAGTGAAACTTCAATATAATAACTCTTCTTTGTTCATTGGGATAAACTAATTTGTAAAGATGAATCTTTCACTTTGCTCTACAGGTTAGTTTAGAGATTTTAAAATGGCCAAAATCCAAAGCTGTGAATCTTCCAAGAAAATCACCATTACCTGTTTTTCTTTAAGGTTAAATTTCTGTTAACACATACTTTCCATTGCTGACTGATTGTAGCTGAAACTGGGGTGGGAGTGGTGGTGGGGGGGATCTAAAATAACCATCCCATTGATCTTCCTGTTTCCCTTAGAATGAATTGACTTCTTTGAATAGCACTTGCAAATAAATGACAGGTAATAGGTATTCTGTAGAGGTTTATGAGCTCTGTAACTTATACCCTTAGGTGACTATTTTTAACAGAAAACTAGAACAGCTTTCCAGTTAATGCCAGGCTGCTGGAATAGTTTTAGGTGAAAAGAATAGCCTCCGAATGCCCATGTGGAAAAGCTGACTTTTCTCAGTCCTAGTAGCACCCTGGTTATAGCTCACCTTCAGCAGCAGAATCCTTAATATAGGACAAGGAGATTTTTCTTAGCTTCTCTGTAGCTTTTGCTTCTTTCTGCCCCCTCTGCCCTCTTGCATATTTCCTCTTCCATATCTTTTATGCCTCTGCTCTCTGATTCTCCCTATCTCTTAGGGAAAGTGTCTCATACATCTATGTTTCTTTTCTCTGTTAATTCTCTCTTGCTACTCATGTTATCCCCTAACAGCTCAATAAACATATCTCTGCAGATGGCTCTGAGTTATTTATATCTGGCTTACATTTCTTGCCAGACCTCTAATCCCCTATCATCAGTGGCCCTTGGATCTTTCCTTCCAGAATTCTCACCTGAACCTCAAACTCATCATATCTAAAACCTGTCACCTCCCACAAATGCACCTCATATTTATTTTGAGTGTATTTTATATATAATACATTCTGGCATAATGAAACACAAAGTCTTCAGGGAAGGGCTATTTCTTTTTTTTTTTTTAATTTTATTTCTGCTGCCTTTTAATAGTGCCTATCACCTAGAAGGCATCTAATAAATGCTTGCTCTTTAATTGGTTACTCCCTAAACCTATCCTGTCTCCAGATTTTCCTATTTCTGTTGAGGATACTAACATTTTTGTAGTTAATCAGGTTCCTAAATCTGCAGTTTTTTGTTTTTTCTCTCTTCCTCTCCTCCTGCCCCCTGCCCATCTCCCCCCTTCTTCTCCCACCCCCTATCAGTTAGCAGGTCATATTGATTCTACTCTCTTCAGCATCTCTTACCTCTGCACTTATAGCAACCACCCTTGATCAGATCCTTTTTACTTCTTATCTGGATAATGTAATAGCCTCCTAATTGGTCTTGCTTTCAATCTCTCCTCTCTTAAATGGTCCTCCATATTATGGTCAAAACAGTCTTCCTAAGGCATGTTTCATGCTACTTGCTTTCTTATAAGCCTTCAGTGTGTCCTATTATATCTAGTATAAAAACAAACTTCTTGGCCTATTATTTGAGGTTTTCTACAATCTATCTTCTTTATTCCTTTTCAGCCTTATTTTATATTACTCTCTTTAATATTCTCTACATTACAGTCAAAACTGTTTAGCTGTCTTTAACATTCTTTCTCCTATTACCATTCATTGGCATAGCTCATCCTCTATGACTGGGATGTTCTCCTTCATCTTTGCCTCTCTTATTCTCATCTTCATTTAAAGGTCAGTTCAGGTACCATTTTTGCCATGAAACTTTACTGATGTCTCTCCCTTTGTCTTTTCCCTCAGTTTCTATGACTTGCTTTCTCTTAAAATTAACTTGTATCAGAAAATTCCATGTATATGTTCTATTACTGCAGTAAATTGCTCCTTGAAGTCAGGGACTATTTTTATTTTTGCCTTTTTATCTCTAGTGCCTTGCACATGTATATTGAATTGTGAAAGAGTAAAGAGGCTATTATATAAAAATGTTGGCCTGGATATATTTAAATATACAGTCGCCAAGAATTTATATTAATTCCAAAGAGATTTATTTACAATTTACTTACAAAATATAGAAAGAGTGAAGTAAGAAAATCAGAGAGAGGTTAGGGCAAGATATCTAGCTTAAGTACTAAGTAATTTACTCCTGGCTCCTGGCTCAACCTGAGTAGGGAGAAATAGTCCTTAGGCCTCAACAACACCAAGGACCTGGGGAAGTTGCTCTCCTGAGGCCAGTTTTTTTCAGAAAATCCAGCAGTTAAGAGTCAGCTTTTCACTCACCATGTGTCAGTCCAAAGGAAGAGATTTTAGAATAGCCTCACCAGGAACAGGGTCTTGGGTCCAGTCAGCAGATTCTTCAGCAGCCTCCACTCCCAAGAATGAAGAACTGTCAGTAGTAAATGAACTCAGGAAGTTGTCACTCCTTTTTAAAGACACTTTCTTTTGTGTCACTTCCTGTGCCTTCCCCTAATTTTTACATGGACAAATCATAGTCTAAAACCTTACTTGAGACTGCCCAGGAGGCAGTCAATTGATTCTGATTCGTCACCCACTATTGCACATGTGGGTCACAGACCTCCCACTTAATGATTAAGTGCGATGTTTACACTTTTGGTGATTAGATCTAAAAATGGGCAGGGATTACAATGTAATCTTCACAATCAGGGGAGAGTTAATTTCATTTTCACAATCAGGGGAGAGTTAAATTTAATCTTTACAATTGGAATGCTATTAGCATGTATATTCTATGGCTTTGCATATAAGCATGTATACATGCAAACTCTCATTCATATACTTATCCAGGAGCTGACCACTTTTGCATTTCTCCTGAGGTTATGCTGTCGATGACTTCCAGATCACTTTATTGTAGACCTAATTTGCAGATTATGGGATCATGGCAAAGAAAGAAACTTAATTTATGCTGTAGAGATCAAAGTTCTGATCACGGAAGCTTGACTGACCATTTATAAGTGAAAAGAAAGCTTTTCTTGAGGCCATCAAACTACAAGAACATTTATGATTAGTACAGTTTATTCCTCCTTTAATGTTCTTTGATAATTTCAATAAGGTAAATGCCTTAAGTATTCATATTTTCTTCACCATGAATATTTTTTCCACTCAACACTACAGACCTTCCATACCTAAACAGACTTGTATTCAAGAATTATAGAGGACAAAAAAACTCATTACTTTGTAGGCAACATTATTAGCCTCTCTGATCTTAAACCAGAATGAGTCCTTGGGCAGCATCTCTCTTACCAGATCTCCTCTCAGAGATTTCCAGTATGGTAGGATCTGTTTGTGTTCTTCTGGTATAACAATTGAGGAACCAGGACCATCCTTGTTGCATGGTAAGGAATTGGAGGAGAGTCTAAGTGGAAGAATAACAGTTATTAATACCTAATGTATAGAGTACTTTACAATTGAGAAAGAATTTTTTATATAATTTCTTTTTTGAATCTTAAACAAGCTTGGGAAGCAGATAGTGCAAGTTAGGGTTATTTGTCATTTTACACTTTGAGGTACCTAAGCTTCAGTTTTTTCAATGACTTATTCAGAGTCACATGACTCCTGAGGATTAGAACTATTTGTGTTTTATATAGTTATATGTATTATATGTATATTACATATTTGATAATATCTATACTATTAGAATTCAAGATGTTCAGATTCAGGTCAGATTCAGATCTTGTCATTCCATGTATATTTTGTTTCATATTTAGGCTGATGAACTGAACAAGTTAATGGCCCTGGTGGTAAATATTGTTGGTAAAAACAAAATAAGACCTCTGAGAGAAGGGTTTGAGGCTTCCTGGCCATATTTAAAGGTGGTTTCTCTGCTTACCACCATGACCTTCATTTTACATGACTAGAATCTCAGTTTGCTTTTCTTTATGCCTCCTTTTTTGTCAGGCATCTATAAAATTCTACCATTGCATCTAGATGAAAAGATTTTGATCTGAGATTTCTTAAATTGTCAATTATTTGATATTCACGTGTTCTCTGTAAATGCCATTAGACTCTCAAAGATAATCCTTTTGGTAGTAAGCCCTTTCCGGTTAATGAGATTTCAGGTAATCTTTGAGGCTTTTCTGACAATTGGCTAGAATGAATGGCAGACAGCTCTTATTAAAATCTTCATAGGATTATTAATGTTTTATTATAATCACAGGCAATTTAAAATATGTTCATGAATATATTGACTTTCCCTAACCAGGCTTCAGAGCTTCTTGATTTCCTAAAACAAATCAAACAATTCAGCTCTGTAAGGTAGTCTCCAGGTTATAAATAGATTGTACCATTATTGTAAATGATTGTCAGGTTCTCAAAAAAAATTTTTAAAGTAAATATATATGAATCTGAAGCCAGCAGTGGGAAAGGCTGTACAATTCCTAAGGTCAATAAGAGAACTCCTGTAAGGGTTAAAATTATGGCTGAGACTGAATATAATAATGTTTTTTGGTCACCAAGGATTTTATTTGTAAAATCCTAATGAACACCCAAGTAAGATGGAAATTTTATGCTGATTTAATTGATAGTGGAGGAGATTAAGGAGAAGGAAGAAGGAAAGGAGTAGGTTCCTAACCTCCCCCCCACCCCCCCTTTGGCTGGTACTGAGCGGGGGAGATTAGGAGAGGCAAGGTTTTGGAGTATGAAGGAGGAAGGAGTCAGGCTTGAACTCCAAAAGGGAAAGTGCTAAGCCAAGATGCCAGAACCTGAAATCAGCTCCAGGGCAAAACTCACCACCAAACCCAGACAATAGCTGCCACTAGCCAAGATGTTGGAATGCTTAGCATGCTGCCAGCCAGCGGGGTCTCTCCAGGAAAAGAGGAGGAGAGAGGAAGTAACGTGCCTTATACAGACAGTTTTACATCACTCTCTTGTGTCTCATCTGTACCAATGATGGTTTATCTTGACTTAGGACAGCCCAGGGGTCTGTCCTTTTTACTGCACATGTCTGTTGCCTTTTTTCTCAGATACTTAATCTTTTGAGTTTGGTGCAGACCTTCCTAATCTTGTTAAACTAAGGAGGGTGGGGAAAATGTGGACTTCCCAAGACCTGATTCTGTTATTCCAAGTATCTCTATTGTTATTGATCAGGAAATAGCTAAATCCCATCTTCTAAAGAATGGTCTGATTAGGGTGGAATAGTTTTAAAATTCACACTCTTATGGTAGGGAGACTTGACCTTGACACATCTACTAGTAATGGCAGGGCAATGAGGGAGGCGGGAACAAGGCAGGGCAGAAGTTTTCTTGGCAGATGGTTTCCACATAGAGTACCTGTTGCTGGGGGCAAAAGAGTCTGTGCTTATAAATAGAGTACTATCTATGATAAGTTATATATAACTTGGATGATCAAAAATTGTCTATCAACTAAAAAGGAGTTCCATTTTTCATGCTATTGTAAGTGAAGGAAACTTCTTTCATGACAAGATTTTAAGAACATAGTGTGTGGATATTGTCATTCACTGGGAGGTTGTTTCTGGTTCTCTGGCTTGGCTCTAGCCTGTTGGTCATTGGGATATCAGAGTGACTTAAGAAAAGACATAGCTGAAACATTTCTGAGGTTTGCTGGATCATTATTATTTGATGCCTCATAATGCTCAGCTAATAGTTGAAATTATATTCTTGACTACACATCAATTTGACATAAATGAAATATGTGGTGAGCAGTTGGGACCTGTATGGCCACCACATTCATGCTGTAGAGTAAGAAAAATAAATTTGGAGCCTGACTGACTACTAGTTGCATAGATAAGTTCTCCCTCAGAAGTTGATGTACAAGTTAGTGCTATGTATGTAATGTAGTGTATTGTTTGAGGTCCAAAATCTTGAGTGGACATTCTTGGTTTATTGAAGAGATGTACCTTCCTGCCCTCCCCCCCAAAAAAAGAACTTGAAGTTGGATTAATTTACAAGGGATATTGTTACTTAATCACATGTTAAATTTTTTTGTAGTTTGAATTTATGTGTGTGCAATATATTAAATTGAGGTTTTTTTTGTTTTTGTTTTTAAATAGCAAAAGCAGACATGTATAAATTTAAACTCTACATCTATGTATCTGGTAAGCGGAGGCCTTGATAACACTGTTAACATTTGGGATTTAAAATCAAAGAGACTTCATCGATCTCTTAAGGTAAGAAGCTATTTTTACATTAGTTTGCCAAATAGAATTCTCAGAAAAATTGAAGGTTTTTTCCTGTTTGCTATACTAACCAAGTCTTTTTTTCTAAAAATTTTTATTCTAGAATTTTCATTCTAAAAGTAAGATGCTTCAGATTTCATGAAATTCAATAAAAAATAGAGATTGTTAAATTCTTTGGACACAAACCTGCTGTTCACTTTTATTGTACAGTTTTTCTTGAAAATTATGAATTATTGTTGTGTTAAAGTGTTTTTCCTTGTTTGTATAATTCTACAACAGAAACTTCTTGTTTTGAATAAAATGTACCATCCCATCATTTTTTATGAAAGCATTATTTAATGTCACCACAGAGTTAATGAAGAAGAAAAGAAAGAGCTTCTTGGGTAAATGAGAGGAGGGATAGTAATGACAGTTGTTGCTGAGCCCTGCAAATAATCAGAATCAGAAATTTGACTTGTCTTCTAAAATATTCTCAACAACTGAGTTTTTGTTATTTATTTTTTACATAAGAAAATTTTGGAGTATATTTTTTTTTGTTTGTTTTCAATTTCTAAACCAAAATCTATGTGAGTACCTCAGGGTAAAATTTTAATGGTCCTTTTACCTTGGATGGAAATGCCTTCCTGAACATGATGTCATTAAGTCGGTTACGTAATGAATATTACAGAAAGATGAATGGTTTTCTCTCAGCCTTAATCGTATCCAAAACATCTAATACTAGAACTAGTTTTGTAATTAGCACTCTTTGGAGGAAGATACTTATTAGTTAAGATTGGAAGATCATTAACTTTTTACAAAATGTATATCTGATATGATATTTAATAAGTGGAAAGTTAACAAGCTCTTCCTAGAAGGGTGATGTAGACTTTCCTTAAATTGGAAGTCATAAAATAAACACATATTTAGATATATGCATTCATTGGAGAAAGGGGATGAGAACAGGAGAACATTTCCTGAATTGAAAAGAAATTAGGATTTCACTCTCATTTCTATTACTTACATGTCTAGTTTTTTAGGTGTTATATGACTGCTATGCCTTAGTTTCCACATTTTAAATAAGAAAAATACCTGTTTTTCATAAATAAAAGATATTTGAGTTGTATACTTTAAAAAAGATGGAAATGTTAAAACAGTATTCTTATTTCCTTTTTTTAAAACTCTTTTGCCCTAGTATCATTTCTAAGAGAGAAGAGCAGCAAGGGCTAGGCTAGGCAAGTGACTTGATAGTTAGGAAATGTCTGAAACCAGATTTGAACCCAAGTCCTCCTAACTCCAGACCTGGTGCTCTATCTACTTTGTTTCCTAGCTACCCCAGCCCTACTTCCTTTCCTTAGATATTACCTATTTGAAATAGCATTTTTTCAATTGATTTAGAAAAGGAAAAATAGCAATGAGCCTTACAAGAATGCTTAGAATAATCTTTCTAAATTAGATGCTGTAGGTGCATGAGGCCAACTTGATTCTCTCAGCTGTCAATGCCACTCCTCATGCCCCATTTCCTTGTCTGTATATGTTGTCTGCTTCAATGGAACAGAAACTCCTTGAGGAAAAATACTGTTTCATTTTTATTTTTGTATCTACAGTCCCCAGTCTGCCTGGTATACGTAGTTCTTAAAAAGTGCTTGTTAATATTGTAGGAAATGGCTTTTATCATCCATATTAATGCTAATCTGACCATTACTAGTTATATGGTAGTGAGTTCATTTTTTATCATGAATGATCTCTGGTGCTAGATTACTCACATATCTCTGTTTTTAACCATGACCTTTTTTCCTGAAATGAAATAATCAATCCCCAGAGTGTTTTATTAAATATGCACTTTTTCCTAACCCTTCCTTCCCCTAACCTCTGTACTCTATCTGGTGAAAGAAAATTAATTGTTATACAGATATTACTCTAGCCTTTATAGAATTTTTAGATAGAAGGGTATGTTAAAGTGAAAATGATCTTAGATTGACAAAAAATATATAATGTAACTGTCAAAAGAATAGGCTTTTACAACAAATTTAGACATCATCATGTTCTAATTTCTTTCAGGATCATAAAGATGAAGTAACTTGTGTAACATTTAATTGGAATGATTGCTACACTGCTTCTGGATCTCTAAGTGGTGAAATTATTTTGCACAGCATAACTACTAATTTATCCAGTACTCCCTTTGGTCATGGTAATGGCCAGGTATAGTATGGGCATTAATTTATTTCAATTTTAGATTATTGCACTTTATAATGATAAAGGCAAGCCAGAGTTCATTAACTGAAATTTTTTTTTGACCTGTTTTAAAAAATTTTTTATTTCTTATTTTAAAAGTAATATTATTTAGTAGTTTACAAATAACTAATCCTTATTGATAATCTATATAAATATGTGGTTTTTTGTTTAGTCATTGTTCAGTCATGTCCAACTTTTTGTGACTTCTTTTTTTGGAGGTTTTCTTGGCAAAGATAACTAGAGTGGTTTGCCATTTCCTCTTCCAGTTTATTTGATAGATGAAGAATTGTGGCAAATAGGGTTAAGTGACTTGGTCAGAGTCACACAGCTGGTTAAGTATCTGAGGCTGGATTTGAACTCTAGAAGATAAGTCTTCTTGACTACAGGGCCGGCATTATTCACTGTGCCACATAGCTGCCAAAATATATAGTTATAGTAGGGCTATTTTAAAGCCTCTGAGGACAAGTATCAGCAGAGCACCAGCAGGTGGTATATAGCTCTGTAAATCCTGGCCCTTGATTTTACTGGGGTTTTATAAAGGATTTCTATTATAGTTCATGAAAAATACTTGTTATATTTTGATTGCAGGATCATGAAAAAGTAGGTATTCATGTTTACAAACATTTTAATATATTTTATTGATGTTATAAGGCTTTTTTCCCCTCTTTTTTATAAAAGATACTTACCAAACAATAAAACTTAACCACATTCATGTTGGAATATCAAGGGTATTTGTACACATGAAAAGATGGTTTTGGTTTTTCCAGATAATGGAATTTAGGTTTTTTTATTTTCTAGAAAACCCCATACCTTAAAAAAAATATTTTCTCCAGATTCTTCTTAGAAATTTCTTTATCTTTTATAATATTTGGTGCTTAAAGTTTTTTTAAATGATGTTTTGATATATTCTTATATTTGTATTAAAATGTTGTGACATTTTTGGTTGTTCATTGTTTGTTTTGTGCCATGAGTAGACAAGGCATGCAATATGCACTTAGGCTGAATATCACCATCTTAGGTATTTCTGAGAGTCCAAAAATCATAGAATCATAAAATATTATAAGTCAAAATGATCTTAGAAGTCATCTAATTAAGGGGCAACTAGATGGCTCAGTGGATAGAGAGTTAGGCCTAGAGAGAGACAGATCAGCTTGTGGAGGACAGCCACTGACTCTGTGAGGACTGTTTTCAGGAGCGAGCTTGGATTGCAGCTGGCTGACTGGGCCCACGAATGGAGAGGGGCTGGGGAGAAGGGTCTCCAGTATGGTACTTTGAAGAAGGCATGGCACACCTCCCTAATGGGAGCAGACCAAGTTCCTTGCACTTAGAGGTACAAGATAAGTTGCAAAGAGAAGATAGTGATTGAAGTTGATCCTGGCAGCAGGAAGCCTTCTGCTAGTTTCTTATTTTATGGATGAAGAAACTGAGGCTACAAGAAGATCAATGAATAGTCTAAGATTATATAATGAATGATAGATAAGTCCCCAATGAGTATACTATTTAGTGTAGAAGGTTAGCTTACAAAGTAGAATATTTTCCTCCACTGAAGTTCTCCTGACATAACACCTCAAGGTGTGCAGATGGTTCTGGGGGCTTGAAGATTATAGGAGCACAGTGGAAATTCTAGGTATAGGGAAATATAAACTCGTAAGACTCAGGCAGGGAAGCATAGGGAGTAGTGGGGACAGAATGCTACTTTTTGGCTAGCCAAGAGAGGCAGATAAGTGTGAGGTAAAGATTGAAAGAGGGACTGGTGGCTTCAGATTGTAGAGAGTCTTAGATTTCTCCTTTCAGGGAAATTAGTTTGAACTTTGATCATTAGATGTGTTCTGCTTGAGATGAGAGCAGGGAATGGCTTCCTTTCTCTTTGTATCCCCAGTGTGTAGCCCAGGACTTTGCACATAATAAGGACTTAAATGCTTTCCCTTCATCACTGGGCAAGAGGAAGAGAATTTTTGATCAGAAGAGTGACCTGACAGTAGTGCAGAATAAGGAGAGATTCAAGACCTGATCTAGTTAATTCAGTCTAATAGAAATTTAAGTGCCTATTTACTCTGGTACTACATACTAGGTAATAAAAGATCCAGAGTCCAAAATGAAATAGTCCTTGCCTGTAAGAAGTTTAATTATACCAAGGAAGACATGTAGTCAGTGAAATTAGAGGGGGCTATAACATGTGTATTTACAGGTATTGAAATACAAGTTCATTTGAGGACAGAGAGACCACTAGCGATTGGGGAGATAAATAGAGGCTTCACCCAGAAAGTGGCTTCAGTGAAATGTTGGAGAAACTGGCAATGGTGTAATGGCAACATTTATTAAGTGCTTACTGTGTGCCAGATACTCTATGCTAAGTACTGAGGATACAAACATGAAGAATGATAGTCCCTGTTCTCAACAAGGTTATGATCTAATGGGGAAAGACCACATACAAAGGAAAGTTGAAGGGATTGGGGGAAGAGGCCTGGGAGCTCTCCTTCCTTGGAGGTTTGGGGAGGGGCTCTTTGACTCATCCAGTCTGGATGAGTTCTGATGAGGGGCCAGCATGGGAGCTCTTCAGCCTCCCAATATGATCAGGTTTCTGGAGTTCTGATGGAAAACTCTAAACGAATGTAGTCAGGTGGGAAAAGGAAGTGCATGAAAAAGCTAATAAATAAGCTAGATCAGCTGGCATGTGCAGTATGTATAGAAAATGATAATCCTGGAAAGGAAGGGGAGGGCCAAGTTGCAAAGGGCCTGGAATGCCAAGCTGAAGAGACATTTTTCCAGACAAGAGGAAGCTACTAAAGAATTTTGAATAGGGGAAAGGATTTTTGTTTTTATCTGTGGATTTTTAATTTGATCTCCTTTTAGTTTTTCAATTTGCATGCCCAAATCATTGTCTTCCCTCTGATTTGTTGATATATGCACTCAGGGATATAAATTTTCCCCTGAGTACTGTTTTGACTGCATCCCATAGATTTTGAATGTTGTTTCCTCATTGTTAATTTTTATTTGCCTCTCCATGTACCCTTACTAATTATAATTTTTATTGCATTATGATCGGAAAAAGTTGCATTTATTATTTTTGCATTTGTTTGCAATGTTTTTGTTACCTAGAACATAGTCTTTGTGAATCTACCATGTGCTGCTGAAAAGGTGTATTCCTTTTTGTACGTATTTATTTTTCTCCATATATTTATTAACTTATTTTTTCGAAGATTTCATTCATGTCTCTTCTTTCTTTATTTTTTGGTTTAATTTATCTA
Source organism: Monodelphis domestica (assembly GCF_027887165.1). Taxonomy (NCBI): domain Eukaryota; kingdom Metazoa; phylum Chordata; class Mammalia; order Didelphimorphia; family Didelphidae; genus Monodelphis; species Monodelphis domestica. The sequence goes on from NC_077231.1 coordinate 81,013,651, forward strand.
GATCTGATAGAGGAAGGTTCAGGTCTCCCACTAGTATAGTTTTACTATCTTATTTCCTCTTTAAGTTCCAATAGTTTCTCCTTTAAAATCTGGATGCTATACCATTTGGTGCATACATGTTGGTTACTGCTATTTCTTCATTTCTTCCATGTCTATACTGCCTTTTGTCAGGATGTAATTACCTTCCCTATCTCTTTTAATCAGATCTGTTTTTACTTTGGCTTTGTCGGATATCATGATTGTGAATCCTGCCTTATTTTTCTCAGTTGATGCCCAATAAATTTTGCTCTAGTCTATTACCTTTGCCCTTTGTGTGTCTTCCTGCCTCATGAGTGTTTCTTGTAGACAGTTTATGGCAGGGTTTTGGTTTCTAATCTACTCTATCTTCTTCCATTTTATGGGTGAGTTCATCCCATTCACATTCAGAGTTATGATTACCACCAGTGTAGTCCATTATTTTGATTTCCTCTTTTATTCCTGCCCTTTCTTCTTTCATTATTTCCTTCTATACCAGTGTTTTTCTTTTAATCAGTCCCCCTTATTCTCTACCTGGGAAGTTGCTAATCCAGGTGGAACAGCTTGGACAGAGTGCTGGGCTCAGGAAGATCCGAGTTCAAATCCAATATTAGATGCTTATTAGGTTTGTGACCATAAGTCACTTAACCTGTCAATTTCCCCAGTTGTAAAATGAGGATAATAGTAACCGCACCTTCTAGGGTGTGAGGATCAAATGAAATAATATTTACAATGTTTAGAACAGTCTCTGGCACATAATAAATTCTTATAGATAAGGAAAGATTAAAGATGAAAGGGCATAATTGTGGGGGCAAATTTTGAGAGGATAATGGAATCAAGGGCACAGATAGAGGGATAACATCAAGGAACAAGATCACATGTTTTATCCAAAGCTGGAGCAAGGAGAGTTGTGGATGTGTTGTGGAAGGCTTTGAAATATATGGTAAAGAAGATTCAGCTAATTTAGAATGATCTCAGTTTTCTTAGTAATGTTGGAGCTTAAGCTTTCCTAGGAAGGGGAGTTGGAGTAATGAAGTGGGAGGCCTTGAGGATAGAAGAGACATTTAGGAATATCTTCAGGAGAGTATGAGAAGAAATTAGATAAAAGCAAAAGGATTACAGCAATGAGGGCCAAATTGAGATTAGATAGCACAAATTTGTAGTGGATCTGGCAGTATCTTTGTGAGACTTTTTTTGTGTATTTGAAATTACTCAAGTAGGAGTAGAGAAAGTAAATAGTTAAGGATAACACAAATTTGGATTTGGCAAGATGGCAGCAGCAAATAGGATGAAATAGCACTGGACAGAGTATAATGTATGACTGAACTTAGTAACCATATTCATAATTGTGAATTGTGAAAGTGAAATCAAAGATTGGTATTAGAACGAGAGAACAGGCAGAGAGAGGGTCTAGAATTCATCGTGAAAATAAAGATACATCAGGGGAAATGAGGCAGAAGTCACAAAGGAAGGATATGTTATAATTAAAATGGTTGTGGTCATAAAATGTGGTGATTAAAAGAGTTAAAAATGATATAAATTATGATAGATATAAGAGTGGGTGAGTAAATTGTGACCGCGGGAAATATGTTTTCACTAGTGTCTTGGTTTTTTAATCTAATATAAGGTGGTTGCCAGGGAAATATTCCCAATTATTCAATATACCCAAGTCAACTGGGTTTTATAGAGATTTTAATTAATAATACAATGAATAATTAAAGGAAAGAGAGAAAAAGGAAATAAGTATGAAGGGCCTTAAGCCAACCAACATGGCCTAGACCTGAGTCTTAAGAGAGAGATCAGTCATTCAGGCTTTTATCACTCACCACAAGGTTTGTCTTAAGCAAGGATGTCTGGGGAACAGGGTCTCCCCAGAGGGAGTTCCAGCCAGAGTCAGCCTCCCAAGGGACTTCTTCTCAAGAGATCTTCAAAGGGCCTCCTCCAATAGGATCTATCTCCAAGGATTCTATCTCCCAGCCTCAAGAGATTCCTTTTATTATATAGGGGTTTTTTCCCTATGTCACCTCCCCTAAGTTCTTCCATCTACCAATCACCGTAGATGTTTTCTAAAAGACAGCCCATCTGAATTCCAGCTAAGTCAACTAATCCCCTGAGTAAGTCTGAACCAGAGAAAACACAGCTGAGTCGACTAATTCCATTAAGAGAAAACCTGCCTGACCTTTATAGGTACCTAGCATCCCATTGTATCAATTCTAAAAACAGTCATGGCTCAAAGAACTCCTTGCCTTATTCTAAGCATGGGTCCAAGTACTTTCATTGTTTAGCAAGGAGTTTTCTCCCCTAAAGCAGTCTTAAGTACGGGTGGAGTAGAGGTCCTCCCATTTCTGATCCTGGCGAGTTCTTACATCAAAATGGGGAATGTTTCCAGTAGGGAATTTGTTCCAATGGAGGATTCCTCAATGTGGAAATTTTTAACATTCACAAGTCTGAGAAATTTCAAGATTTACAATCCTCCCTGATGATCATTGGGAGACTAGTCTCCCATTGATCATTTAACATAATCAATTTGTAATCCTAAATGCACTTCTAACTATAGATATACACGATATTCAATTTTTCTAAGAGGAATTAGAATAGTGAGGGAGGAAATAGAAAAGAAAAGAAAGCAAAACCAATGTTTTGCTAGGCGCATTGACAGAAAGCCAAATTAGGGGCAGTCCCGTTTGGCATAAATGTGTACATTTACAACAAATGTTCAATCAACGTTCAGTTCAATCTATCATATTCAAAGTTCATTCTTGATCTTCTTGATAAAGTGTAGGTTTTCCGGCATCTTTCTGCAACAGTTCATTCTCTGGATATAAAAGTTTCAAGCTTCTTTTTTTGAAGATCTTTTCTCAAACAAAATCAAAATCTTGATTTTTTATAAAAGTACAATCTTAAACAAAAAATCAAAATTCTTGGATTTTTATAAAAATACAATCTCAAACAAAAAAAATTCAAAAATTCTTAGATTTTAAATTAAAATACAATCCCTCCTGAAGTAGGTGTTAAAAAATATCAAATTTAGCTCAGAATGCAATGTTCAGTTATGGGGGTGTATGAGTCAATTATCAAAAGAAAAGAAAAAACAATCAAAAACATAAGGGAAAAAAAATTCAAAATAGGCCCTTGTATAAGTCCAATATAAAGTAGTTTCTATCCCACAAGTCTGTAGGACAGAATGCAGTAATATTTCACTTAGCCATTTGCAGCCAAGACTACAGGAAGTTGCCATAATATAAGAAGAAAAGTAACTAGAATTCTATTTTGATGGGGAAGTGTCATTCCCTCATCTGACTTTTTTGTCATTCTCAGGGATATAGGGAGCCAGCATGATAGTCAAACTTTGTACTTGTATGAGTACTTCACAAAGAGTGTAGATACAAGGAAGTCCTACGACTTAACATATGTCAAGCATCGCAACCTTGAGTCTCACATTAGTATTTCTTGTGTGCTCTTTTTGGCACTATTCAGGTTAAGTCTGTTCTCCTTATTTTTATCCCATTTTCTGGAATCAGATACAAACATTAATCACAGTCCTATAATATTTTATCAATAAATGGCAGGTTCCCATAGTTTAAAGCTTTTGCATTGACATTATAGCAAGAATATATATATATAAATTTGTATTACTGCAGAAAAACATTAATATTAATTTATGTGTACCTTTAGTACAAGAAATGAGAAAAAATCAAATATTCTAATCAAAAATAAAAGAAAAGCAATAATAAAAATGAGGAAAAAATCAGTAATTCAATGTGTTCTCGAAAAAACAGCATCCATTTGTCTATGGATTATTATCTCCAATTCATATGACAGGATAGAGTCAATCAGTCTCAGCAGAAGATGCTTTCTTCACATGTGAGCAGTGAATCCAAGAGTCCTTTTCTCCAATCTTTATAGATGTTGTAGTAGTTAACAATATTTGGAATGGTCCTTCCCACGAAGGCTGAGTTGCTCCAGTACGCTTGAAATTCTTAATATAAACTTTATCTCCTAGGTTCTGGTCATGCAGAGAAAAGTCTAGTGGTCCGGCTTGTACTGCAGCTCCGGATTCATGAAGTTCATGTAGTTTGTGCTGTAACTCCTGTATATAGGAAGCAATAGTAGTATCTCCCCCTAATAGTGAGGTATATGCAGGGGGAAAAGGTTTAGCCTGTATAGGCGGATGTCCAAAAAGCATCTCAAATGGTGAGATGTGTAGGTCTCCTCTAGGCCTGCTTCTACGATAAAATAGGGCCAAAGGGAGAATTTCAGGCCATTTTAAATGTGTCTCAGTGCATAATTTTCCAATCATAGTTTTAAGTTCTTTATTCATCCTCTCAACTTGGCCTGAACTCTGGGGATGATATGGAACATAGAATTTTGGAGTTATCCCCAAACAAGTATATATCTGATTTAGAACAGAATCAGTAAAATGACTTTCTCTATCGGAATCAATATGTGCTGGCAGGCCAAAATGAGGAATAAATCCCCAACATTCACATACCATCATTTGTTTGGTCATGCCCCAGTAAATGATCATCCACTTTATTTCCAGTTCTTTGCTTCAACAAAAAGTGCTGTTATAAATATTTTTGTACATGTAGGCAATTTCTTTCCTTCCATTGTAGATATTTTGGGTATATATAAACTTTTAGAAGTGGAGTAATTAGGTCAAAGGTTATTCAAAATATACTGACTTTCTGACTATTTCCAAAGACTTTGCATAATGGTTGGACCAATTCACATCTTCATAAGCAGTGTTCCTGTTCTCTTGCAGGCCATCCAACAGATGTCATTTTCCTTTTTTTATCCTCTTTGCGGATCTGATGGTAGAACCTCACTGATGTTTTATTTTGTATTTCTCTTTATTACTGATTAGCAACATTTTTTCTCTGGTTCTTGATAGCTTGCATTTCTTCTTTTGAAAGCTGCCTGTTCATATTCTTTATCTGCTAGAGAATGTCTTTTATTCTTACATATTTATATCAGTTCCTAATGTATCTTAGATATATATTTATAAATACATTTTTAAATATGTCACTTTTATCAGAGAAATTTGTTGTAAAGGTTTTTTCCCCAAACTGTTTCCCTTCTAATTCTAACTGCATTGGTTTTATTGGTACAAAAGCTTTTCACTTTTTTGTAATCAAAATTTTCCATTATATATTTATGGTCATCTATATTTTGTTTGGTTATTTTCTTGTAAAGTTAAAGTTATATTGGAAAACATCATTGGAAATTGGGTTATGGTTCCTGGTCTAATTATGTGTTTATTAAATATTATCTCAAATCTTTAAAATGTTTAAACACACATTTTTCTTTAGTTTTCTTTGTTGGTGTTTATTACCTTCATTACTTTGATAGATCTGTGATCTCTTTCCAGCAGCACAGATTATAGTCCATTCATACCCTCTCATCCTGTAAGCTTCTTGCTCTTGTCCTCTAGTCAGTCCTTTGTGGAGAGAGGGAATTGAGGGAGGGTTCGTTTTCTCATTGTGCTCTTGTCATGGTGAGAAAGTGAAGCTAAAATTCTTCAGGAGAAAAAAATCCTGAAATACCTATTTCTTGCAAACCAAATCTTGAATATTTTCCCTTTCATTTTCTTCCTCTTTGCTCTTTTTCTTTTCCTAAAGTTGTTCTGTAAATTTACAGTTAGTATTTTAATATATATATATATATATATATACACATATATTAGATACATTCATATATACATCTGAATATATGTATAATTTTTTCTTAGATGTTAAATTTTTCTCTGAATGCCATTCCTTGTAACTTTAGACTAACTTTCACATTTTATTATGCTTCATATTTAACTTTAAGTTTATCTTGTATTAATGAAAACTTGAGTCTGTGGGCATTTAATAAAATGTTTCTGAAGTTCTCATAAAATTTATTCAAAATGTTTCAAAATTGCTCTTACATGCTCTTAAAAGTTGTCAATTTTGAATACTACTTTCTTTTAGTACTCTTCCATTATATTTTGGTTTTTGTAGTGTAAAGAATGATCTCAGTAGCCATTTGGCTCTTTAAAAACCACTTAGCATATAATAATCTATAAGTGGCTTTTGTGTATATGACTCATGTGAGGGGTATGTGTTTAATTATTATTACCTCAGTGTGCCATTTGCAATATAATCATGGAAATAGCAGATGTGGACATGAGAAACCTGTTCTTTCTTAAGCATTTAATAAATTCAGTGTCTTTCATGTACAAACTGTTCTTTAGTTTTATTATAGATGCCAAAACTTTTTTCTTGTATAAAAATATATTGCCTATTATTTAGAACCTGTTTCATGCTAACTTAAAGAATATAAGATTGTTCTTTGTCAAATTAGACAAATTATTAGTTAAATTCCTAATTGGAAATCTTTTTATAGTTAGCTTTTCAGTATTTAAAAACTGATTATTTCATTTCTGTGTCAGTGTAGGGTCTTCCTTCTCTTGATGTTTGTTCATTTGTATATTCTTTAGAAATTGAAGAAAAGGAAAAGACAGTTGTTGAATATATAAATTTTATTATTCTGTAGTAGCCTCCCCCCAAAATAGAGTAGAGGAGTTTAAATGAAATGTCCAGGATAATTTTAAAAAATCAAATTTTAATTTACGCTATTATTGCAGAATGAGAGATTTCAAATTTAATATTGGTTTTGGGGAAATCTTTTAAGAGCCCTAGAGCAAAGATCCCTAACCTGGCATCCATGAAATTTTAAAAAATATTTTGATAACTATTTCAGTATAATGGATTTCCTTTGTGATCTTATGTAGTTTATTTTGTGCATTTAAAATAAAGCATTATTCTCTAAAGTCATCTAATTTTATTGGATTGTCAAAAGGGGTACCTACTACATAAAAAGTTTAGAACCCAAAGCCTCTAGGGAAAGCCCACATAAAGTAGAGAATTTCTGGGTCATGGACAAGAATCATACAAAAAATTATACAAATCCAATGCTATGAATTATTAGGACTGACTTTATTTTTGGTTACCAAAGAGGCAAGAAACATTGCCCAAAAGGGTGGTTGAATTGCTTGGAAAGTTGAAGTATTTGCCATATATTATTATGGGCATTACCTTTTAACAAATGCCCTTGTATTTGAAAAAAAAAAAAACATCTTTTGTAAATCATGTGCCCTCCTAATTTTACCAGTATACTCCTTGACTCATGTCTACTCCTAATCCAGGGTCACAGAGTAAGTTGATAAAAGATTCAGATAACTCCAGTTTCATGAATCCTTTAAGGCTCTTGACTGCTAAGGTTGTAGCTTTTCTTTTCCTCACTGTCTTAACTTGCCAATCATGGAAAAATGAAGTTTAAGATGGTAAATCTTGACCTGACGCCCTTTGCTCCCAAAGCTTTACACATCAGTTCCTCTCAAAGAATTTTTAAAATGTGTATTTTACATAGAGAGCCATAACATTTCCTTAACATTTTTAGATAACCAAATGACTATTGCCCTTCTAATTTTCAGACATCTGTATGATCATTGATTTTCTTTTTCTTCATTAAACTTAATCTAGTTCCTATCCTCCTCAGTTTATAGATGAGGAGATTATATAATGCTAAGAGCTTGTTTCTTGCCCAAGGTTAAAAAGTCAGAGCCCAAGAGATTTCTTTTCTGTCCCTTGTGCTTGACCAAACCACAGGGCTCTGTGATCTTTGACATGGTTCTACACACGAGAAATCTGAAAGATTATTTGGAGAGTGCTTGAGTTAAAACTTGTGTTGTGGGGCAGCTTTAGCATTTTTAGGTATATCAGGTTTATTAAAATAATGATACCAATCAGTTAAAGTAGCTTTTAAGCTATTTCTCTTTACCAAGTAAATTTAAAAACATTTAAAATTGCTTTCCCCCTAGCATTCATTGAATATATAAATTGTCTCCTTTAACTACAATTTGCTTTACAGAGAGATGACTCAACTTAAACTTTGATTGGTCTTTCAAACCAGTTTTTCTTTCCTATTTGTATATACTTAAATAATTCCTCAGCTCTGTTTTATTTTTTTTACTCCCTGGACGGTTACCCTCCAAACTAACTTATTTTACCCAGAAACTAGAATTGGGTAGAATGTTATTTCCCATTTTTAGGTGAAAAGACATCCCCCTTCTCTCCAAATAAGAAGACATAGGCAGATCATACCTGTAGATTTATGTCTTCATGTCCTTCTTCCTTTTTTGAGGGGAACAGTATTGAAAAAAAAATTTCTTTAATTCATGAATTAGAAGCTTATAACATTAATACCCTTAGTTTGACAGATTCATGATTCCATTGGTGAGAATACTTCCTTCATTGATGTGGATTATAACCCCTCTGCTGTCTCATCTTGTGTGATTCCTTGCCTAGGGAAACTATTTGACACAGTGAAAGCCTTCTTGTTCTCAGGAGTACCCATGTACCCCTTAGACTTGACTAACTGTTGTCTCTCTTTCCTGTTACACAACCAACCCCCTCCTTTCCCAGATATACATGCACTCCATGCCTTCTATGCCATTCCCTACATGCAAGGCATTGTTGGTAGCATCCTGCAGCTTGCTAACTATAAGCAGTTACATCTACCATCTGTCTTTTCCATTGCCTTTTGAGTTATTTGTCATGTTAATTCTTCAGGACCTGGTGTTCCATGATTCAGAGCCATATGGCATTACCGGGCTGCTGTCAGTACCCAGCCTTAGGGTGGGAGAGACAGAGAATTATGATAAAAGGAATCATTTCTTAAAAATAAGATTTTATATGCATCCATGAAAAGAAATTCAGTTTCCTATTATTAAAATATACACTTAACATAGACATTTGTAAAACATTTGGTTTTATTGCTCATTTTTAGTGTTGATTAGTTTTATTGTAGTTAAAAACAGAGTTCTTGGGGAAAATTATTAGTACAGCATATTCAACAAGTACATTTAACAGTCTTATTGATTCTGTGGACTTGTGAATGTGAGAAAAAAAATTTTTAGTGAAACTGATAATACTATGGGATAATATCACAAGCTCAATTTTATGCCGAAAATAGATCTGAATATATTAAGAAGTTTGCTTTCAAGTACCTGAACTGTATTGAGGTTATTAGCTTTCTATAGATTAGGAATATATCTCCAAAGAAAAAAGCTTTGTTGTTTCATGGCTGAAAGATTCTTTGGCCTGTTACCAATTAATCACACAGATTAATAATTAGTCAATTCCTGAGATCCATTTCTTAAAATGAAGCTTGAAAATTAAACATTTGATTCTATTTGGCCCTTTACATCCAAAATGGGCTTTAAATATAACAATTTTAATATCATTTTATATGATTAAAATTTTTAGGATGCTGTTGTATTTAGAAAACACTTTGCTGCAAGTTACATCTCATTTTCTTCATTTGAAGGGAATTTTTTTTAACATTTGAAAATACAATTTAAGTGATTATTAGTAGGTAGGCTTATACTGTAAAAGACTAAGGGTACATAATTATTGATGACATATGAACTATTTTAAATCACTTTAGCTATAATTTGCTTAATTCTTTACTTTTCCACTTGGTTAAGATTTTCTTCCTAGAGAATCCTCCATTTTGATTTGCTAAAAGATTTCATATATAGAGCAGTGGTCTTCATAAGAATTTTCCTAAAGGATATAGCCATATGTATTTAATAGTACTGTATGGTATTTGCTCAAAGTGCATATGATTGTTCTTGTCTGAAGTTCCATGAAATTTATGTAATTTATTTAGTCTATGTACTTTGTTCTTGGGTACTTTTAAGTAAAATTTCATTATACAGTTAACAGATTAGTATGCATAGCATTGTCCTTCATTTCATTGAGATGTGCATTTTGCATTTTCTCTGTATTCAATGTATTATTGATTTGCTCAAGAGGTAAAAGCAGCATATGGTGATGTGATAATGTTGCCCCTTGACAAGCTTTTTTAGTCCTTTTTAAGAATTTGATTGTATGAGTTTTCTAGCCCAAGTTATTTTGATTCAGTTAGTGACGTGTTAGTGGCTTTAGTGTGCATAGTACTATATTAGGCATTGACAGAGGGATACAATAAACATAGAAAATATAATTCCTTACCCAAGAGAGTGTATTAACACCCAAAACTTGAAAATCACTACATTATTATGATCCAAGGAATGTGACATAAATTGAGTCCTTAGATGATGAGGAGTTGTAGGTAAGAGGAAGAGTCTGTGCCAGTTAGGATAAATCAGAGAAGACTTTTCAGCCATGTTTTAAAAAAAGGGTGAAGGACATGTTGGCCTAAGGAGCTTATTCTTCTACCATTGTTTTGTCTTTAGAATCAAAGACTCATAAGGTTTAGAACTACAATGGACCATGGAAATCATCTAGTCCAGGATTCTTTAACCTTTTTTGTTTAATAGACCATCTAGCAATATGGTAAAGCCAATGGACCACTTTTTGGAATGATAGCTTAAAATGTGTGACAAAATACATAGGATTATCCTAGAGATCATTGGTGTATTAGAATTCTGTTGTCAAAATATATTTTAAAAAAATCAAGTTTATGGACTCTAGGTTAAGTACCTCTGAACCTCACTCACTGGAAGCAGGTGAAATAGACAATGATGACCAGTACTGAAGAAGGAGGAGGGTTAGTAAGTATAGTTTTAGGAAGGCTAAATCCCATTATGGACTTTAAAAAAATTCTAAAGGCATCACAAAATATTTTCCTTGCATTGTATTGTATTGTAAGGGCTAGGGCAGAGGAACATTTCTAAAAAAGGGATAATTGAACTATTTGATGAGTAGTTATGAAAATTATAATAAAATGATAGGGAAAGCCAAATTATTGAACTACTGGCTTGTTTCTGTTTTCTCTGTCAAGGAAAAGTGACCTTTAGACTGAAAAAGTATAAAGCAAAAATGGGTAAGAGAAAATTGAAACCAGAGGCAAATAAAAGAAAAGCATCTCATTGGTCTGATTGAAGTCAGTTAGCTGAACCAGATGAAATCCATCTCAATGTACTAATATTTGTGGATGTGATTGTTGAACTTCAGTCTTTAATCTGTGAAGAATTCTAAAGAACATGAACATTGCCTTGGAAATTAAAACAGGAAATTATACCTTGATTATCAAAAAAGGTAATTAGATTGTCAAAAAAGGGATTCAATACTATAGGCCAGGAAGCTGACAAAATCTAGGTTGATTATTAAAGTCGATGGTTTTGTTAGCATTGAAAAGGAACTGCATGATTATAGTGAGTTATCATTCATCAGAGATTTGGCATGAATAGGGTTTTAGATTCCAAGAAGGTAGGGAATGCATCTTATTTCTCTTTTTTTATTTCTTCCAGTCTTTAGCAGTGTTTTGCTTTTAATAGATACTAATACATGGTTAATGAATGTATTAAAGGAACATTTATCTTCATGATATCCTTCTGGACAATGGATGTATAGACTAGAGAGTGGTAAAATTAGGTAGATTTAATACAACGTGAAGTGATAATAAGTTGATATTTACCTTAACATCTGAATGCTTGCAAAATATCCTATTTAGGTCTTTCAAAAGCTCTGTGAAGTAGTAGTATTAGATATTAGGATTCCTGTTTTTGCCTAGGTGGAAACTGAGGCTTAGAGAAGTTAATTGATCTTCCTATAGCCAGATGTAGATTTCTGACCCAGATTTTTCCCAACTCTTGAGTCTGCACCCTTGCTACCAGACAGCAGTCCATTTCTCACCCTGGGGTGCTGTCCCAGGTTCTAGGTCCTGTTTTTGGTTAGTAGGCGGAGGATATAAGAATGCTTATCCTATTTGTGGATGTTGGGAAGCTGGAAGGACTCAATGATATGGTTGATAATGGGATATGAATCTGACAATATCTCAGCAGACTTTAATAATGGTCCATATCTAATGAGTCTTAAATAGTTTAATAGTGTTTATTAAAGCACTCAGTTTAAAAAAAAATTATGTCTTTCAAAGGATGGACTCCTGATTAGAGAGCAATAGTTCTGATGAAAAAGATCTTTATTATTTTTTTGAAACTGCAAGTCCTTTGTAAACGAATAATGGTGATAACGGCAGCCAAAAAGACAGACACTTTGAGGCTGTAATCCCAGCTGAGATGGCCATCTTGGTTGGACCTCCAGGTCTAGCCTATACATTTTAGGAAGGAACTGGTTAAGCAGGGGCTTGTCTAGGCTGTTGGGGGATGGCAGAAGGATCTGAAGAACTTTACTGGAGAAAAGAGGAGAAACTTGGACATACCATAATAGTGTTCACATGCTTGAAAGATCTGGCATATGGTAGAGGGACTCTTCTTTTTTGTTCAGCCCCAGAAAACACAAGGGGATAGAAGTTATAGACAGGCAGACTTTTGGCTCTTCCTTACAGTTTGAACTCTATAAAAATGTTATCACATGCCTCATTAAGTAATGAAATCTTCATTTCAGGAGATATTCAAGCACAGGCTTGATGATTTTCAATCATCTATTAAATCTCTATTAAAAGGCAGGGCCTATTGCAGTAAATGAGTTGAAGCTCAGAAGCTAGGGTGGAATGATCAGCTGTAATAAAGTAGATATAGTATCAATATTAATTTTTTAGGCAAGAACTCTGCGACTTAAAGAGATGGAATGATTTGCCTGTGATCACATAGTTTTAGGAAGTGGTAGCATTAGAATTTGAACCCGACTTGCTATGCTGCTTCTCTGTCTTGTTCCATAATAAAGTATGAACCATGTGCTTTCTGAACCCTGGGGAGTGTGTGTGTGTGTGTGTGGGGGGGAGGGATAGTGGTCATTACTACCATGAGGAAAAGGAAAGCTTTGTGGAAGGACTCATACTACCTCACAGTTGGAGCTTTTGGAAAACAGCATTGAATTGGGCTTTAAAGGATGGATAAGAATTTAGTAATTCAAGAGCAAAAGGGAAGGTGCTGCAACAACAGGGAACCCTAAAGGCCTGAGATGAGTAAGGACAGGGGACAGAGTGCATTGAGGAAAATAACCTGAGAGGAAGCTAGAGACAAAGTGTAGCTGCACTTCTGAAAGTGATTTGGTGCCTAGGGGTTATCCCAGGTGGACTGTACTAAGGGATTCCAAAGTTCCTTTCCAACTCCAAGGCTCTATGGTTTTATGTAGTCCCTTCATACTTCTTATCTCTTTTACAGCACTTTTTTAGCACTCTACTTTTTGTGATTATTATTAATGAAGTATTTCCCTCTTTTCCTCTGTTATCTTGTAAGCTCCTTGAGAGTTGAGACAGAGACTTAACCATTAAATACAATATTTCCTGGGAAGGCTCCTGTTACAGAACCAGAATAGTGACTGTCAAGTGCCCAACCCCAGGGGTATCCAGTTCTTGCCTGCTAATTGATCAGTATCTATGTGTATGTGTCCATATAGACATTTATCTGTATTCACAAAATGCTATATATATGCTTGCATCTCCATAAAACATTTTCTCTTTTGTTTTTAATAGTCCATTCGACAATTGAAGTACTCCCTGTTTAAGAAATCTCTCCTGGGCAGCGTGTCTGATAATGGAGTAGTAACTCTCTGGGATGTAAATAGTCAGAGTGCATACCATAACTTTGATTGTAGCCACAAAGCTCCAGCCTCAGGAATAGCTTTTTCTCCTGTCAATGACATGCTACTTGTAACTATAGGCTTGGATAAAAGAATCGTTCTTTATGATACTGCAAGTAAGATGTAAGTGATTCACTATTTTCTTAATTTAATAATGAATAAATATTACTCCATAATACAGTATGTATTTGTGGCTTGTACAAAATCTAGAGAAAATTTCAGCAGCATCAAAGATGTTAAGCAGATGGTTTGAAACAAGATAGGGTTTTTTTTTCTTCTTTTATAGAGGACATTCCAAAATTCAGAAGGTTTTTTCAGTGATATTGTTCTTTTTGACTGTGTATGATGGATGATGCAGTGTTTGAAAAGAAACTCTATGGTGAAATAGTAGCTTATTATTTTAAGCTTGCAAAATTATCTTACAAAATGGATATTCTTCACAATAGAGGAACCAAATATGTAAAACTAAAAACAGTATTCACTTTATTTTAATAACAGTAGGAAGAACTACAACCTTGGTGTTACAGAATTTGCCTCATGTTGGTTCTCTACTGTTAAGGACCATCTTGTCCTGAACTCTAATCTGGTCTGATGCTGGTCTTCTTTAAACTTTTATTATAGAAAGATAGAGCCTCTGGCTATGTAACTCATGCAGAAAAAGATAATGTTACAAGTAGTGGTAGGAAAGGCCCCAGCTGGCACCTCCTGCCCCAATGCTCAGTTTTTCATTGCTACTACTTTTATAGCTTTCTGAATATTCATTATTAAGACTCAATTAGGTAAGTCCTTGACTACAAAAACTCACATTTGATGGGGCATCACAAATTATAATGTCCTTTGTTACCTCAGTTCAGGGCCTCTATATTCATGCTAAATGTATCTACTTCTGTTATGCTATGATGTATTAGGATAAGCCTGTTATCTTTCCAGATTCTTTTCCTCCTTCCATCCTGATTGGCTTAGTCTTAGGTATGGGAATTAGAAGCTTTACCTTTTGTAGTTTGTTGCTTTGGCACAAGACTTTGTTTCCCAGACCCTTCAGAAAGGGTCACAGCTGTCTTTGCTGTGGGTGGAAAGACAGAGCAATAATGAAGGGAAAAGAATGCTGCTTAAAAGTTCCAAATTTAGGGGCTACAGGATTTGGGAGAGAGCACAGGACAAGGTAGGGGAGGCAGACGCACAGCATCTGCCAATTTGGTACATTTGTTTAGGTACTCTCATTTGGTTCTTTCTGTAACTGGTTTAATATAGAAACTCAACAAAGACATGGGTAATGATGTGAGGTAAATATTTTTGTATAAAAACACATGCATTTAACAAGAAAATAGAATAAGAATTGTCTTTTATACATAAGACTGTGTGCCCTATATTGAGGATGTTTTAGTCAAGTTCTAAACTGCTTTGTTTAGACTAATATATTTGGAACGTTACATTCTTGTGATGTTCTAGGTATGAGATATTTAAAGGTTATGTTAGTATACATTTATATGGAGACCCATGTCTTTTTTCCTTTATGAAGCATGCTAAAAACTTTAGTGACAGAGGCTCCCCTAACTGCAGTAGACTTCATGCCTGATGGAGCCACATTGGCAATTGGATCTTCCCGTGGGAAAATATATCAATATGACTTAAGGATGTTGAATTCTCCAGTAAAGATCATTTCTGCTCACAAAACATCTGTGCAGTGTATAACATTTCAGTGTTCTTCTGCCCTTTCTAAGGTGAGAAATTTCCTTTTATCAATTTATGTTTTGTTAAATAACAAAATAACAAAAAGCAATAATTTGAAAGATTGGTCTTCAGCTTCAAAAGACATGATTTGAACAATATTATTGTATATTCAATTTTAAATAGTCTTGTTTTTTAAATATCTATGTGATAAACTTTGTCTTTAAGAAGCCTATCTTCATTTCCTACATTTAATTCTGAGATATTCTCTCTTCCTTCTAAATCCTCTATTTTCAAAATAACTAAACTTTTCTTTGTAGATTAAGTGGAAAAAAAATGTGCAGATACCATTAAAAATGCTAAAATTGATATGGGAGAACTCTAACCTCCCTAGCCAAAAGAAAAAAATCATGGGGCATTTGTAGTTTGTTACTGCCTAGACTGAAGCACGAGGATTTAAAAAATATTTCTTTTTATATTTTAGTCAAGTTTAAATAAAGCCTCTTCAAATAAATCTATCTTGAACAAAAGAGCGGGTAAAGTGAGCAGCACACCTGGGGGAATCCAGAATCCTGGAATTGTCAGAGAATCAGCTCCTTTATCAGGTACTGCCAGTTTATCTCAGCCCATGACCACAGTTGACGGGAAAGGACTGGTGGCTGTTCAGGACAAATCAGGTAAACCTATTTTAGTTTCTTATTATTTCGAGTATTTTTGTTCATATTTATATATAATAGCCAACATTTCCTCTGATACCGAACTGTGTTTTATGTAATTTTTTGTTTGTTTAAAGTAAATTTAGTCTTTGCATTCAAGTAAATGTTTTAGGGTCCTCTATAAAAAAGTTGTAAAAAAGAAAACAGTATGGACAGTAAAGAATCCTGGCTATCTACCAACTAATGGAATGATGCTGGTTATTGAAATTATTTTGCTTAGACTATTATAGTAGCATGTAGTTAGTTTACCAAAGAGCCTCCAGATTTATGAGGTTGAGATAAGATGGAATATTCTCCTCAAACATGAATTTAATCCAGTTAAGTAGAATATTTTTATTTTATATTTTTGTTTCTGATTGTCATTTCAAAATGGAAAGACGGCAAAATTGCATTTTAAAGTATAATGACTTTACAAATGAAAATTACTGAAAGAATTTTTTTTTTTTACTGCTTAGAGATAGATCATCTTTGGGGTAAACTTTTTTCCCCATGATATATTGCTTTGTTTCTTTCTACATTGACCAATTGTTTTATTTGCTTTGCCTACAATAGAATACAATGGTACAGACTCTTAATTGTTGAAGGGAAAGGAAGCCTTTTTAGTATCTTCTAAGAAATATGTCACATCAGCAAGTTGCAGCAACTAATTAAAAGAAAAAACCTAAATGTATGCTGGTATGGAAATGAGCATATGGAGGTGCCATTTTTCACTTATTGAACAGGTATTTATTGAATGCCTTCAATGCTCAGGGCCATTTCCAGAATAGTAATTACTTTATGATATAGAAGTACTTGTGTATGTCTGCCTTAATTTTAAAGTGTAAGAGACTTGTCAAAGATATTTTCTTTCATGGGTTGTGTAGTTTGTGGAGATGCCTTCTTTCCTGATAAAGAGATGGTATGTTTGTTGATTTGGATAGTTATGCCCTGGTTCAGTCTTCAACATATGCAAATAGATCTCTCATCTCAACTGTTTGAGCATTCCCTTTAATGATGAAGATCTCATCCTGTGCTGAGCACTTTTTATCCAGACCTTTCCATAGGTGTAGCCCAGGGGCTCTTCCCAATGTGTGGAGGCTTTTTTCCCCTGACATTGTACAGTGACAGTGGAGTTTTAGGCCCATTACCACATCCTCACTCGCACATTTACTTGAATATGTATATTTTCCCTATAAGTCACCAAGGAAATTATTTATCACTAAAGAACTCAATGAAATACTATTTCAACTTAGGAAAAAATTTTTTCCCAATACAATATTAAGTCATTTTTTCCAGGATGTAGAATAAATTTGTTATACAAACTATAGTTATTTTAAGAATTATCAATAATGCTATTGAATGTAAGTTTGTACAAATCTCCCCATTTAACAATGATAAAATTCACAAGGCAGTAAAAAAAAAAATTCTGTTATCTAAATATAATTCTTAATGATAGGCACTGAGTTGTTATCATGTTTCTGAGTTTACTAAGTATCATTAACTAGCACTGTCATAGTCTAGATCAGAACAGCTCTCCTAACATGTGCCTTTAATAAACTCGTAGTAGAAAAACTAAGAGCTCTAAGAAGAGTCTAGATAAATTAGGAAATAAGGATTCATAAATTTATGGAATTTTAGGGTTGAAGAAAGATTTTGATGGTTGACTAACTCATCCATTTAAATAATTCAGAAAGCTTAAAACCCCAAAGAGGTTTTGCAACTTGACCCAAGACTGACAGGTTCAGAGCAAAAATGAACAGGATCCATTAGTCACGTCTTTCAAGAGGATTTCTTCTTTTTAGATGGAAGAACAAACTGTAATGTCTAGAATGAGAGGACAGGGTGCTTTTTTTTTTTTTAGCTATAGTTCTCATCATATTAATAACCTTGGAGTTTGTGTGAAGAATCAGAGAACCTGTGCTATTTAAAAGAATTCATTATATTGGGAGTGGATTTACATGTAACATTTTAGAAGAATACTTATTGTTTAAACCATTGTGCTGTTACAGGGTTTTCAGTAAACTTTAAAAAGGTAAAGGGGTAAACCTTCAAATTATGCATAATTCTTGAGAAGTATAAGAATTACTTCTTTCTTACATTTATGAACCTTGCTTAGTAAAGTTGGATCAAATGAAGTAATATCTGAAGTACTTTGTAGGGGCAGTGAAGTGGCTCAGTGGGTAAAGAGACCAGGAGAAAGGAGGTGTCCTAGGTTCAAATGTGGCCTCAGTCACTACCTACTATGTGGCCCTGGGCAATGACTTTACCCCAATTGCTTAGCCTTTATTCTGAGAGAGAAAGTTAGGTTTTAAAAAAATAAATAATAAAGTGCTTTGTAAAATTTAAAGTGCTATGGGAAATGCTGCTGCTGCTACTATTACAGCTCATTATTATTTAGCTTTGGGTGATATAGTGATATTGAACATATTCCTTTGCTATTATAATGATACTTAGCAGGATCACTACTTGTCATGGAAAGAAACTGTTGGGTACTAAGGATGTTTTACCCTATAAGAGAGAATACTTTAGGGGTAGGGAGGACATAAAGCTATCTTCATATATTTGAATGGCTTGATTCGTGAGGGAGGAACTAAGATTTCTGGGTAGTAGATGAATTTTGGCTAATTATGAGGAAATATTTCCTTATGACAATTGCTAGCTTGAGGTAGTGAGTTCCTTATTACGGGAAGTATTTAAATAGAAAACAGATGACCACTTTTGGATGAGATTAATGTTTGGAGAATTCATGCCTCACATAGAGTGGACAAATGTTGATCAAGATTCTTTCATCATTTAGAGAGTCTGTATTTCTTTGATGCTGTTTAATGAATAACAAATTTATATGAGTCTTGTGCCTTTTGGAGTTTTTTTCCCCCTCTCTGTGCCCCCTCCCCATCAAAGAGTCTTTTCTTTCACTCAGCAAATAAGATATGTTTGGGTGTATCTTAGTGGATATTTATAGAGAGAATTTATAAGAAAATTATTCTAAAGAATAAATAATATAATCTCTCAGTGTGAAAAAAGGGACAGATTTTATTAAATGTCTGCTGGAAACTTTTCCTTTTGTTCAAACTTTTTCCCAAGATCTACCAGGCTTATTTAAAGGGAGCTATTTCTAAAGAATTGTCTCTTTATATTCTTGGATCTATGTAATTCATGTCAATAATTGCTATGATAATTGTCTCATTGCATGGATTTTACCTGACATCCAGAAATAGGCATATACCAAAAATGTTTGTCAGATGTTCAGTCATAGTTTTCTTGTTACTTAAAAGTTTCTGAAAAAATCAGAGAGCCAAAAACATGACAAGTTGTCAATATGCTGCTGCTTAAGGCAACTTGTGTTGGCCAATATTGTGGATCTTGACTTTTCTAGTCCTCCTGGAGGCTTATGGCTGACACTCATAAATTATCAGGTTCCAGAACTTCATATCAGATAATACTCAAAACAAGTGGACTGACAACAGGACCTTGGCAATGTCATATCATACTATGACTATGCTAAGGCATCTTTTGTGTTACTTCAGGCTTTTCAGTTATCTCCTCTAAGAATATACTGCCCCCTTCCTTTTGGATAATATAATAAACTACCATCTATTTCCTGAGTCTTTTAGCAATTTTGACCTTTTTGAACTTAGTTCTTAAGATAGAAAAAGTAGGAAGAGCTATTGAGCATCCAAAGCTGAGCACTTGCCCTAAGTTAGACTTTCTCCTCTGATTGTAAAGGCCTTTGCCTCCATTCAGAACCAATTTGTTCCAGCATACACAAAATATCTGTATATTCCAGCACAAGATAATAATGGATTTTTACAGCTATGACATAAATCTTTGAGAAAAGGTTAAATAGCATTCAATATTCCATGTCCACAAGACCAGAGAAAGGTATCATATAGTCTAGTCAAGATTTTAATCAGAAATGGCTAGAATAAACAAAATTGTGGTCCTTGAAAGAGGATGTTCCTCTTTGAAAGAGGATGTTCCTACTCTGTTAAAAACTCAACTTTGGAGAGCTCCAAAGACACTGGAGAAATGGGATCTTGCTCAGTGTTTCTTGTGTTAGTGTTTGTAGTAGTGTTTGCTGAAACCGTGTCATTACTAATTGTCACACTACTAGGACACAGGCACATTTTTTCCATTATTTGAATTCTGTTCTAGCTTTTAATTCCATATGCCTCAAGACTTAGCTTCATATCTGTTATCATTCTTTTAAGGCTTGCCTCGCAGCACAAATTCAGATGTTATTCCATCTAGAGACTCAGAATGTGGGAAGAATTCAGATCTTTCGAGCTTTGATGACACAGGAGGAAGAAGCAGTTTAGGGGACCTCTTCTCACCAGTGAGAGATGGTAAGTCTTTTCACATTTTTGAGCCCTGTTTTATTCATTATAGTCAGAAAACCTGGGTAAATAGGATGAGTGACGTTGCACTATGGCTGTCATCATCACTTCTCCCTTTTAGAACATGGGCAGGTTCAAAGATTGAGGCAAAGGAATGCTTTGGTGTGATGCCTTCACACGTGAAGTCCTCTAATGACTTTATGGCTGAGATGTTATTTTTGCTGCAACAAAGTTCTAATTGGGTGCTTTTATACCATTACTGTCATATTCCTATTGTA
Organism: Monodelphis domestica; assembly: GCF_027887165.1. Lineage (NCBI taxonomy): Eukaryota > Metazoa > Chordata > Mammalia > Didelphimorphia > Didelphidae > Monodelphis > Monodelphis domestica. The sequence continues at coordinate 81,034,164 of NC_077231.1, forward strand.
GATTTAGAACTGGAAGGACCTAGATGGAAGAGGCCATCTAGATGAGCCTTTTCATTTTATAGAGGAGGAAACTAAGCCAGAGAAGGGATTGAATTTGTTGCAGATCACAGAGTTTGTTAGTAGCAGAGCCTGTCCCCTTGATTCTTCTGTACCAAGAGACAAGAAGATAATGATAATAATAATGATAACCATAATAGTTTATTTGGCTAAAGCCCTTTCCTTATTCCAGGTCTATGAATCATGCAAAAGATCATCCTCAGTTTACATATAAGGAAACTGAAACTAAGGGAAATTAAGAACTGGTGTCACATTGATGTTTTGGAAATGATGAAATGATATAAAGGTAGATGGTACCCAGGGATACTGTTTATTTATTAAACTCTTTCTCATACATTGTCATTTGATGCTCAGAATAACCTCTAAGGTTCAAAAAATAACCTTATTTAATTATAAAATTTTTGGACAGGTTAGATGATCTGCAAAATCTAATATAATGAAACTTGGAGATAAATATAAAGTCTAAAAGAGCATGCAAGTTATGGTTTGGAGGGAGATAATACTGTTACAGTTTGTTGTTTGTTATTCAGTTATGTCCAATTCTTCATGACCCCATTTGCCGTTTTCTTGGCAAAGATACTGTAGTAGTTTTCCATTTCCTTCTCCAACTCATTGTGTAGATGAGGAAACTGAGGCAAACAGGGATAAGTGACTCATCCAGGATTACATAGCTTGGAAGTGCACGAGGCCAGATTTTTACTCAAGAAGTTGAAACCCCCTAACTCCAGGTTAGGCTCTCTGTCCACTACATCCCCTAGCTACCCATACCTATATAGCTGTTAATGTCAAAAAGACCTTTGGGGTTTTGTAAATTGCAAGCTTAATATGGATCAATCATTATAACTAGAATTTCTAAATGACTTTAAATTTCCCAAAGCAAAGGAAACCTATTACATATAGTTAAAAAAAAATTTTTTTTAATGCAAGTTCGTGTATCCTGGTTTAAGAAGTCCTTATATAGAAAGTGCTATTTGGACTATATTGTGAAGGCCCAGAGGGATTCTTTGAGAGGGAAGAGGAGGATAGGGGGCACATTTAAGTCACAAGGGTCAGCCAGTCCAGAAATATGTGAGGAAGGCTTTGCTGGACAGAAGCTGCCAGGAGTGGGAAGTCTGGAAAGATAGGTTGGGGAGGGTTTTAAAAGCTAAACAGTTTATATTTGATTATAGAGGCCATAGGAAGCTACTGGAGTTTGTTACAGAGCTTAGTAAATGTAGGCAGGCCCACATTAAGGAAATTCACTTTGGCAACTGTGTGTTTAGTACATATTGGAAGAAACATTTGAGATGGAGAGAACAATTAGCAGGCCAGGAAAATAGTTTAGGCAAACAGGAATGAGAACTTGAATGAAGATGCTTACTACATAAGCAGAAAGGAACAAATCTGAGAGTTATTGAGATAGAAATGACATAAGTTTGGCAACTTGGTAGATATGTAAAACAAGCAAGAGTGAGGAGCCAAGGTTCAGACCTGTAAGGCTGTAATGGTAATCCCCATTTCTGTGAAAGGCAAGTTTTGGAGAAGGGGAGATTTTTATTTTTATTTTTTTGAGAATATCGAGATTTTATTGGACAAGCTAAGGTTGAGGTGCTTCTGGGACATCCAGTTTGAAATGTAGTATTAGATCCTGATGCTGGATTGAAGGTCATGGGAAAGACTGGGGCTAAATATAAAGATCTCTGAGTCATCTACAAATGATCATTAAACTGATGGTAATGGATTTGTTCACCAAGAAAAAAGTACAGAGAGAAAAGGTGGAAGTATTTGTGGAGAAATGAGAAGCAGGCTCTGGATCTTAAAGGAAGTGCGAGGATATTATCAGTGTGGTCCTGGTATGAGAGGAACATGGAGACATAGCAGGAAAAGATGAGTTTGAAGTATCACAAGTAACCAGTATTGCTGGAATGGGCAGTGTGTAAAGAGGGAGAGGATTATCAAGTATACTTTGGAAAGGGAGATTGAAGCTTCTTAGTAAAATATCTAAAGCCAACCTAAAGGTTTCTAATTAGGGAAATGTCATCTTAAGATTTTTATTTTCTGGAAAATTATTTGGGCAATTGTGTGGTATATAAGGGTAAGAGATCATGGTAGAGAGACTCATTAAGACATGTTAATATAGTTTGGGTGATAAATGAAAAATGAAAAGGTCCTGAAGTAGGTAGACAAGTGGCAGAGAAGAACTAAGTAAAAGAAGAGTACAGATATGATAGATTTTAGAGCTAGAGATGGTGGCTGTTACTTGCTCACCTCCTCATGTGGCCCTGGAGGTAGACATTAAGGTTAGAGTCGAAATTCTGTAGAATGGTTGCTGTCAAAATGAAATGCTAGAATTGGGTCCCAAGCCCCAAACTTCAAAGCTACAGTTATATGAAATGAGCAGTTTAGAGATATTAACTTTTCTAGCATAAAAAGAAATACAGTTTGCTCAGGGGTGTTTTCATTTTTTTTTTTTTTGGTATTTATTTTTATTTGCCAGTTACACATAATAAATTTCCATATAAGTTTTCCTGCTATATGATTCAAATTGTCTCTCTCCTTCCTTCCCTACCCCCTCCCAGAGCTGCCAAGCAATTTAATCTGAATTATATATGTATTATCACACAAAACATTTCCATAAGAGGTCTTTTCATTGTTGCTGAGGGATTTGCAAAAAGGGATCCTTCTTTTGGGTTCTCTGCAAAGGAGATGCTGACATGAGTACAGGTTTTTCAACTTGCAGACAAGCATAGTGAAAAGTGTACAGTTTTAAGGCAGACATAGTGAGGAATAAGTAATATTTCTCCTAGGAGATGTGAACTATTTTCTGCCAGGCACCCTGGAGAATGGAAGAACAAACAAATGCTTGTTACCTTCATGATGCTCTAAACATGAAGGCCCTAATTAGTAGCATGGGCTAGACATTGTAATGTGGCTGCCAAGCAGCCTGGGAGCTGGGTTAGGGATACTGTGTCTTCTCCTTCTCCCTGGCTAATGACCAAGTGCTGTATTAACAATGCTTGTACCAGAGTTAGGCCTCCAGGCTTAAATTAAGCCCATTTGACATTTTTGTAGCGCATTTAAGCTAGTTCTAAGAACACTACCAACCAAAAAAAAAGAAGCAGAATGGATGGAGACTTATTGGATGTAGTTTTCAAGAATAAATGGAGAATTAAAGATGACTGTAAGCTAGGTGATTTCAAAGTGCCAATAGTGCACATCCAGAATTTGGGAAGAAAGGAAGGTTTTTCTTGGTGCAATAGAAATTCATTCAGATAATTTGAGATGCCAATGGGACATCTTCAGGTAGAGATTGCCAGGCATTTGGAAAAATGGCACTATAGCTCAGGAAAGAGATTAAAAACAGATGGATAGATTTGGTAGTTATAAAAAGGAATCATTAAAGTCATCAGAATACTGAGTGAAGACATTTGAGGATAGAACCTTGGGAAAAACTCCCATGTTTACTGGCAAAGAGAGAATGGTGTGATGAGGCAGTGAAAGGGATAAGCAAAGGAATGATCAAATGAAAAAGAGATAAACTATGAAAACTGTTGTGGAAGCTGAGGGGAGAGAGAAGATGTGCATGCTCAGTAGGATTGGAACCTTCAGAAAAGTCTAGAAAGATTTGGCCTAGGTGGCTCAGTGGATTGAGAGCCAGGTTGAGAGATCTTGGGTTCCAATGTGACCTTCCTAGCCTTGTGACTCTTGGCAAGACACCCCTAGTAACCTAATCCTTACCACTCTTCTGTTTTGGAACCAGTAATTAGTATCAATTCTAAAACAAAAGGTATGGATTTAAAGGGGGAAAAAAGGAAAGACTGCTGAGTTTGACTGAGAGAAAGGTCATAGATGAAATTAAAGAGAATACTTTGCATGGAAGCCAGATTTGCCTGAGGTTGAGGTGGTGAGGAAATAGAGGAACTGAGAGTTATCCTACTCTTCCTAGAAGTTTTAACAATGAATAGGACCAGAGAATTTAGCCATGAATAGGACTGGGGATGATAGGACCTGACCATCTTTATAGCTAGTGAAGAAAGTACCATTAGAGAAGGAAGCACTGAAGAGAGGGAATTTTAATGGCACAAATTTCCAGAGGTAATGGGGGAAGAGGGCAAGATCAAGGGTACAAGTAGAAGGGTTAGCTTTTTCAAGTAGGTAAGATACTTCATCCTAAAGAGATGATAGGGAAAGAGCTTAGAGAAGTTTTTCAGTTTTTGGCGACTGAAGATAGGTAAGCTTACAATGGATGGTCTCAGTCTTTTCAGTAAAGTAGGGTTATCTAATTGAGAGAGGAGAGACCATATTGGTCAATTTGATGATCTCAGAGAGGAGGAAGCTTAAGACACCTTGGTTGTATTAGAATCAAATGAAAGGAGTGCTAGGTAGTATGTATCCATTTGCTAGCAAATTGATGTACATAATTGCACATGACATGATCTCCCTGTTCACTTTCAGTGGCTATCTATTGCCTAACAGAGAAAAACCAATAATGTGACTTTCAGGCTGTCTAGAAACTAACTCCAGCTTTCCTTTGCAACCTTATTTTACATGTTTCTTCATATTCTTTATGCTTTTATACCTAGCAATGTGACTTGTTTGACGTAGCTTTTCAATGTGGGGAGGGAGATAGTTTGACAGATGGGAGGTGGGAGATGGTTCACATCTAACAAAATATGTGTTAAAGAGAAGTTATTGAGTCTGGAAAAAAAGAAGAAAGAGATTAAAAGCAGGTTTTCTTGACTCAAAGCAAGCCAAAATAGGGGGTTATGAGGGTGATGATGTGGAGTTGGGAACAGAGCAGCAGTGAACATCATCATTTTTTAATTAATACCTTATCCTCATGGCAAAACTTGCTGCTCAGGTGATTGACTCAGAGTGCAGATTTAGAAACATTGTTTTAGAACTGACCAATGCAAGAATTTGTTTTGTTTGATTCTAAATGTGTGTAATAGAGATTTTCGTTTTCCAAGTGGAGGGAAGAGAAAAGTCAGATCTTTGTTTGAAAATAAAATGAAGTAAAAAAATAAAATCATATCTTGCATAAGTTTTAAAAATGAATTTCGAAGGGTTTCCAACCCTATTCTCTTTGTTGGTTTCCCAGTAACCGTTTGAGATGGAAAAGACTGTTGTCATTAGTTCCATTTTATAGGTAGTGAAACTAGAATTTGGAGAATCCATGTAACCTTTCCCAAGGTTACTTAGCTGGTATGCAATGAGCCAAGATTAGAATCTGATTTTCCTGACCTTTAAGACCCATCTTTTAATGATAGACATTGTTTTGGTTTAGTTTCAGTAAGGTCTGATTCTTCGTAACCCTGTGGACCTCTCTCCAAGCAGTTTTCTTGGTAAAGATACTGAAGTAGATTGCCATTTCCTTGTCCAGCTCATTTTACAGATGAGGAAACTGAGGCAAACTTTCCCAGGGTCACACAGCTGGTGTCTGAGGTTGGATTTGAATTAGAGTCCTCCTGACTCCAGAGCTGGCTTTTTGTCTATTGTGCCACCTAGTTGCCCTAACCATGTTACCTACCTAAATGAATCTACATGGAAAAAAAGAGGCTACATTCTTCTTTTTAGAGAGTTAGGGGGTGGGGTTGTTATTGGCATGGGATGTTCATATGCTGATGTATTGCTTAGTAGGTTCAGTTTTTCTAAAATTGTCTTTGTTCCCAAGGGAGATTCATTTGGATATATTGGTAAATAAATCCAATCTAAGATTTAATAAGTTATAATTGATTGTAGAAGAAAATGAACATGCATTTTGTGTGTGGATGTTTAAAAAAATTTTTTTAATATTGTCTTGTATCTACCACTTGGAGAAATGAAGAGGAAAGTGGCAACTCTTAACTTTTTCCTTGTCCTTTTTTTGAATTTTACTTTTTGCTCCCCTGAAGGCTTCATGATGAATAGAAGTAGAATGAGAACCCTGATTTTATATTTACTTTGTTCTTTATTGTATAATTTTTAAAGATGCTGCTGTCCACAAGGCAAGTGAGGACTCTACTCCCAGAGGAGATGGTAGGAACTTTTGCATTATTTTTTTCTCCCTCAATAGTGAAGACTTTTATGAGAGGTTTATGTTAAAAAAGAGGACATATATGAAGTTAATAATTTCCTTTGTTATATATAATAGTGTGTTTCTTAAATAACTACTGTTTTTGTAGAATGGAATATAGAATCTATGTAATATCAGTCATGTGCAAAAGAAATCCTTTTCTCTTTTTTTAGGCCTAGACTTTCTCCCACAGTTAAATGCAATGTTTCCTACAAGAAAACATCCATCAAATACAAGTACACCAGTATCACATCTTAGCTCTCTTCATGTCTCAATGGAATTCCCACTTACAGAAGAGAATGAAAGTCAAGATATAGCATATGAGAATAAGAAGATGCAGCTGGGAAAACAGGAATTGAAGGATTCCTTGAAACAGGTATCTGTGCAGGAGAATTTCCATCAGGTTGGTTTATTTTTTAAGTATTGTTTTATAGATAGTAAGAATAATACATTTCAGTACTTACCAGATCCCAGATTTTATAGGTTTGGCCCATGTTCCCTTGATGGAGATCAGAGCTGTTTTGCATCTTAGTCTTTATGAGTTTCATTGACCAAAGAGATTTACCACCTGCTGGCCTACCTCTGGTGCTGAGTTGTTAAAGTTGACTCTCAGCTAGTGGGCATATAGCCTGTCCATCCCTGGGTCCATCTTGAAACCTTTTGTGCTTTGTAAAACCTGCCAAAACTCGTGGACCTCTCACATAGTATTCAGGAATTCAAGGTCATCATCACTGCACACAGAGGAAATCAGTAGGATTTGAATAGAGAAGAGTGAAGTTTGTTGTTAGACGATTTCCAGAAATTATATTGTTGGTCCAAGGACCTGTGAGCACACTGCTGCGTCATGCTGGGCAGGCCTCAGTCAGTGTGCCCTGATGGACTATCCTTTGATATCTCTTGAGAGTCTGAATACTGGTACCCCGTGCATTCAGAATAACCGAACAAATTAGACATTAAAAATCAATTTTCAATCATTTTTATGTAACACTTGATGTTACTTAGTGTAAGATTGGATGGCATTTTTCTTTATTCCTTTAAAAACAAGATGCTTTATAAGTGCATGTCAAGTCACTCTTTACCCACATTCAGCTGGAGCTTATATCCATTGGTACATAAAGAACCTAGCAACTTAAGTAATTTTAACTCAAACTGTGTAGCAAAACAGTGACACCAAGACAAGAATATAGCTTACATGACTTAAGTCATTGTATTTTCTACAAGAACTTACTTCTTCATTAGAAGTGGAACTAGTAAAACACTATGCAGAAAGGCTAGTGAATTATAGAAATAGTCACAGAAAAAGGAGAGTAATAGAAATAGTAGAGTATGATTTTTAGTAATGTTAAGAGCTCCGTTTTTAGTCGAGAGCTATTCTGAATGTAAGTAAGTCAGGTTGTTAAAATATTTTATTTGTGTAATTCTTTTATGTCATAACCATTTCCCCATTAGTTATTTCAATAATATCTACCATGGTAACTTCCTTCTAACAAAAACAAAACCAAGAAAAAATACACCATAATAAAATTTTCAGGGACTGCCATGGATAGAGTATGTAACATTCTGTACCAGTATTTCACCACCTCTCTTCTGAGAGGAAGGAAGTGCAATATACATGTTATTCAAGAAGAATAGAATGAAAGTGCCACTTGAACTGCCCAACTGATATTTATGGGATGAGTTAAACATACTGCCTTTCTATTGAAAGTGTTAGTTACTAATAAATGTTCAGGATGACTGCATTTTTCTTTATTAGGCTGTCAAAAAAAGCTTGTTTTTGTGTTTGTCAAAGAGATGGGTGAATCTAGTTCTAACATTTTAATAAGATCTATCTTGATAATTGGCCCAACTACCACTTTTTTTTTCACTTTTTCTCACTTATCTTCCACTCTCCAAAAAGAAGACAAAAATCTTTTGATAAAGTTTAATATGTTTTTAAAAAATGGAAACAAATAGATTGCTAAAATGAGTTGTTATAAATTTGAAGCTTGCCAAGTTCATTTCCTCTGGTGCTGAATCTGGAAATCTGAGTAACTCCCCATCATCCAATACAAGAAGCCCTGAGAAAATAGAAAGTCCAGAGAAAGAAACTCAGGCCCATTTGACACATGAATTCCCAATCAATGGAGCTACCATGGCAAGTAAGTACATAAAGATGCTTACAGATATTTTGTTAATATGCACATGCATTCAAAAGTTTTAAAAATTCAACCTAAAAACTTTAAATAAATATAGTAGGGACTACTGAGTTAGGAAAAAAAGATTTAGGATGTGTAGTCCTTAGGGTTTTTTCATATTCTCTCTTTTTTAAAATATATTTTTATTTCTTTAAATTTTCCCAATGATGCATTTAAATTTTGTATACATGTCTAAAGTGACTTCATTTTCAATTTTTGGAAGAACAACAGAAGGAAAATACTATTGTATGTGAATCAGAATATATAGCTGTACCCATTTCATTACATTTTCCAGAGAGTGATTTCTTTAAGGTGATTTTCATGTACTGAAGTCTTCTTTCAGATGTGTCTCGCTGTAGCTTGGCTTTATATAGAGTTGTAATAGTGAAGGACAGGGAATGTTGCCCATTATGAGACATATACTTTGGACTGTAGATATGCATCCTTAAGAGTTAAGAAAAGTGATGGGTATTGCTTCACCGTTAGAGACTGCAAAAGGAAAAGGGATGGGCAGTTTCAACTTCCAAAAGAATCTAAAATCTTCAGTGATCAAATTACCAAAAATTTCACATGATCAAAATGTGAAATTCTGATAATAGACAAATGAATAATGTAAGAGGAAAGAATCCAAAGTAGCCACTGTGACAGTTGGAGGATTCTCTAGAAGGTTTACATTTGAAAAGAGCTTTTCAAACCTGGAAAAGGAGACATATAACCAAAGACAAATATGGCTGATGTGTGGACCGGCAAGGACAGTGTCAGAAAAGCTCATGCCTAGAATGATCTGGCACTTGTGGAAGACATCAAGGGCATAAAAAGGCTTTTTAAGGCCATAAGAACAAGGAAGGAAGAGGTTCACAACTGGGGAAAATGGTTTAATGCAGATGACAGAAAAAGCTGAGCTAGACAGCTCCTATTTTTCATTTATCCTATCAAGGAGAAAAACTGAAAAAAGCAAGACAGACAGGTAAGAGGAATGTAGTCCAAGATAGCAAGATGCTAATTGTCTTAATAATAGATTAAATTTGAGGAGTGCTATAGTTATTTCATTTGATCCTCACAACAATTCTCTTGAAACAGAGGCTATTATTATCCCCATTTTACATATGAAGAAATCAAGGCTGAAGGAGGTGATTTGGCCTAGGATAATGTGGTAAATGTCTAAGGTGGGATTTGAACTTGGATCTTCCTGATTCCCAGTCCTCTTGTGGACAGCACTCGTCTACTAATTCCTCTTGTTACCTGCATGAGAAGAGCACATTAGTTGCTCGAAATAAATTCATCTCCAAGTTTACATTAATACATCTCAGAGAAATAAAGTGATATAAAGAGGAAGATATTTCCTAAAAATTTTTAATGGAAAGTCATGAATTTCTCTATTTACAAAAGAAAGAAGATACTGTCTAGTGAGGAATTTGGAGTCCAACTCCAGATTTTAAAGAGATAGAAGATGAAAAGTCAGGCAATTAAAATCAAACATACAAAAGCAGCACATTCTTGAGACAACTAGGTAGCACAATGGATAAAGAGCCAGGTCCCAGAGATGGTATATCCTGGGTTCAAATCTGGCCTCAGATACTTCCTAGCTGTGTAACCCCAGGCAAGTTAATTAACTCCCATTGTCTAGCCCTTACTGCTCTTCTGTCTTGGAGCCAATCCTTGGTATTGATTCTAAGATGTTAAGGGTTTAAAATAAATAAGTAAATAAAACAGCAAATTCTTATAAGAATATGGCATATCTTGGAGTGAAGTGGAGCTGGAGATGAATTATTAGAATAACTAAAAAGGACTTTTTTTTTTTTTTGGTGGCAGGGATAGGACCACTCCTTGTGGATAGGTTAGTGAAAGTGTGCAATATAAGGAAGATAGAACTAGTCAACTCTTGTTTATTTCAGTTCCTAGAAAAGCAATCTTTGTCCTGGATAAGGGATAGTTAATGTAATTGAAACATAAATAAAATAGGTAAATTAGAGAACACTTAGCTACTCTTAATGAATACAATGATCTACATCCCCGGGTTTTGAAAGAATAGGAAGTGAATTTTGTTACCCATTTATTGATGGTATCACAAGTACTGAGGAATGGCAAAGATGTTGCAATACTTGATAAATTTCCTAGTTTTCCAAAAAGAGAAGAGAATGGAATTCAATTCCAAGCAAAAATCTGGAATGTTTCATTATAGATCTCTTTAGTCTGAGGTCTGTGAATTTGTTTTATATGTTTGTGTGAGTGTGTGTGTGTGTGTGTGTGTGTGTGTGTGTGTGTACACTTTCTTTGTAATTCTTTGTACTTTATTTTATAAATTTAAAACTTTATTATGAGAAGGGTTCCATAGACTTCACTAGACTGCCAAAGAAAGATTAAGAAAAATTAAGATTTCTATTTTTTTTTTAAACCCTTACCTTCCGTCTTGGAGTCAATACTGTGTATTGGCAGAATACACAGTATTGTAAGGCAGAAGAGTGGTAAGGGCTAGGCAATGGGGGTCAAGTGACTTGCCCAGGGTCACACAGCTGGAAGTGTCTGAAGTCATATTTGAACCTAGGACCTCCCATCTCTAGGCCTGGCTCTCAATCCACTGAGCTACCCAGCTCAAACCTTAAGATTTTTAAAGAGATAGATGATGACCATCTAGAAAGGATAGTGTTTTGTTGTGTTTTCCCTTAGGGTCTTGCAAAATTTCATCAAGATCCTACAGACTAACTTCCATTTCTTCTCCTGATAGGTTTACTAGTCTGGCATATCAAGAGACTTATGCTTCTATTTCAGTAAGCCACTTCACAGGCTCCAGTGCTATCTTTGAGGATAAGGGGGAAAAATACAGGCCAGACAGTGATATAGTATTCCAACCTAGCAGAATTACCAGCCCCCTCAGAGTCCTCATTAATAGGAATCTTTAGTGGAGTACTCCAGGGACCTGTCCTGGGCCCTGTGCTAGTCAACCATGTTTATGAGGAACTTGAAAACTTGTCAGGAATGGTATGTTTATCACATTTGCAGATGACACAATGGAGGGAGGGGAGGGATCATTAACACGTGGAAGGCAGTCAAGTTCCAAAAAGAACTTAACAGACTGGAACAATGGGCAAAATTTAATAAGATGAGATTTATTGGGAATAATTGTCAAGACTTTCCCTTGGGGTTGAGGCATTTCCTGCCCAAGTGGGAGGTATGGCTATGCACCACTTTGTGTAGAAACAAATGTGGGTGTTTAATGGGCTCAATGTGAGATAGCAGCTTGATTTTGGTGGCTGAAAGGCTAGTGTGATCCTTGACTTCCTTAAATAGCATGATGGCCAGAATGAAGAGGAGGATAATCCTTTTTTATTCTCCCAGGGTTGGACTACATCTGTAGAATTGTATACATTTTAGAGGTCACATTTTAGGGAAGGACATTGGTAAACTGGAGAGCATTCAGAGATGAGCTCCTAGGTTGGAAAGAGATTTGAATAGGAATATCATAGGATTAGAAGCAAGGGAGTATTACACCTCTTCTCCAGGCTCTGGGGAGACATGATGGATGTCTTGAAGTATTTAAGCATTGTCCTTTAGGGAAAAGTGATTCTATTTTTCTACTTGGCAGAAGGCAAAACTGATAACTGTGAGTGGGAGTTGTAGAGTCTTTTGACTATATAGATACTTTTTAACATTTCAAGATAGCAAAACATGGAATGAACTGTCTCAGAAAGAGGTATTGTTTGGGTTTTTCTTCTCTCAAGGTTTTCAGATCATCAGTCATCTGGGTATTGTAGTTAGACTTCCCGTTCAGGGGACGATTAGATTAGATGGTTTATGAGAGCCCTTTCAACTCTGAGATTTTATGAGTCTTTGGAGTGGAAATGTTTAGTCTAGAAAAGGCAAAACTTGGGGGGGAGGAGAGTGATAGCAGGCAGCAAAAATTTGAGTAATTGAGAAATGCTATTTGAAAATCTTTATAGCAGCACTAGAACCATAGTTTAAAATTTTAGGGAAATAAATTTGGACCCAGTAACAAAATTTTCCCCCCTAAAGATTAGAGTTGTTTAAAATCAAATGAGATGCTTTATAAGAACCTATTTCTTATTAAAGGTAAAAGTTGCTTGACTAAGGATGTCACAGAAAACATATGTGGATATGAGACTTGAATGGATGATGTCAAAGATCATTTCCAGCTTAAGATTCTACAATTTTGGGTATAACACAAATCTACCTTGAATCCTTTTCGGATTCAACCCATAAGATTTACTCAAAGGATATTAACTATCAGAAGTTGCTTATGAGTAGATGGCTTTACAGCATTTTTGTTTATTCTTAGTACTTTTCCCTCAGATTTGTAACAAAGTTCTGTGTAGAAGGGAGATTTTGACATTTAAATATGTGAACAGAGAAATGTACAACTAAATTGCATTTCAATATTTAGCAAAAATATTAGCAAAACTTTTCAACTGTCACTTAGAAGTAAACTGTATTTACTATGACTAAATACGAAGTTCTTGTGCATTTTGATTTTTATTCATCTTTCTGAGTGTTTGTCTAATAATTTTTAACGCCCTTTTTATCCTTCTACGTCTTGGCTATATTTATCTTTGTTCATGTATTTTCTTGTTGCTGACCTATCACCAATGTGTTATGTTTGTTTTATGTAAGATAGATAAATGGTTTGTAGACATTTTTAGATGAATCCCCTTGTCATGTGTTATTACATTAGTCTGTTGGCAGCTTATAAATATAGATAAATGACTGATAGAAATAACATGATAGAAAGTTCCTGGAATCTATTTTAGAGACATTTTCTTTCCTAATGTCATAGAAACAGTTCTTTCCCTCCAATTTTTCAAGTATTTATTTGCCAGGTGTTTTTTAGAAACGTCTGATTGTCTTTTGGTCTATTTTAGATCCAAAGATAATGTCCTCTGTCACTTCCGGAGTTGCCAATTCACTTTCAGAAAAAATAGCCGACACCATTGGAAACACTAGAGCACATGTACCGCTGACATCTGTTCAAATCCATTTTATCCAGAACATGATACAGGACACACTGGATGACTTTAGGTATTACTTAATATAGTTATTTTTTTTCCTATCCTTGACTTTTTTTTCCTTGTTTTTAGCCAAAGGAAATGAAAATGAAAATGCAGTGACTAATAATACTTGGAGGTTTCTGCTTGAAGTCCTGAAGTTAAAATTTTCAATGTGGCTTTTCAGTAAGACTTTAGTATAAACATTTAGTAGATTATCATGTTGACCTCAGTCTATTGCATTTACAGATTATCATGCAGTGAAAGGCTCATTCATTCATTACAGCTGGTGGGCAATCTAGCAGCTGCAGTTTAACAGTCAAGCTGTCATTCTAGAAGCTTTTGTTAACAAAATAATGTTGCCAAAATTTGACAAGCAGAAAGCATATAGTTTTTTGTCTACCCTTATACAAGGTCTCTTAAATAGAAGACTTTTAGAGCATCTGTCAAATATACCATTTATTTATGCAGTAGAGAAATACATTTTAAAAAGCAATGATGAGACATATATTCTGTAAATAGAACAGATTTGCATGTGGCTTTTTGGGGTAACTTGTTTGTCTTTAGCCTTTTAATTCTCATCTCTTCCTCAAACTGCTAGAAAGTTGAGAAAGTAATTTGTTAAATGTGGCACTTCAGCTTTCTCAATGTTTTCCCTCCAATACTTGAAACTATTAAATTTATGAGTTCGTTGCCTTTTTAAAAAGCCCTACAGCTATTTAATTCTGCTTGAGGTCCGTGATGGAGTCACATTTGTAGGATATTGTAGAATGCCAGTTGTCCTCTGTTAAGAGTTGTAATAACATTTGTAGTGCATATATGAGCATTCCAAAGGAAAATGATGACAAGTCTGTAGGTTTTTAATGTTGTTAAAGAGTGAGGAGGGAGAAGGTGACATTTGGATAGTTAGAAAGTTGTAAGAGCTAGTGGAATTAAAAAGGAAAGGCTACCTTGGGTTTGCAATCTTTCTAATAACCCAGGAACCAGTGGAACCTCACTTGAGATCTGCCAGTTAGAACTTTTTTGCTTCAAAACTCTGCTCAGATGAGACCTTCTACATAAACTTTTTTCTTATTCTCCCCAGCTGCTCATGCTTTTACACCTCCCAAAAGAAAATGTTATTTTGTATTTCTTTTGAATGCATTTTTACTATACAAATTATGTATCTATTTTCTCTTCTGATAGAATGTAAGCTCTGGGAGGGCAGAGACTGTTTTTTTTTTGTTTTTTTTTGTTTTGTTAGTCAGAAAGCCCTTAGAAGAGCTTACTGTGTGCCTGGTGCTGTGCTTAAATACTAATTAAGAAGGGCAAAAACAGTTATTATGCTTGTTATCACCAAATTGATTGGTCAACCTAAAATTTGGGTTTTTTGTTATTAAACCTAATTTATGAGGCTAATAACTTCCCTTTATTTATATTTGCTGGTCTTGGTTTCTTTATTTCTATAGTTTGTTCAAATTCAATGATGTTTTTCTTTGCTTCAATATTGGATAACTAAATGTATACTCTTTGCCTTCCTTCCTCCATGTTGCCCCTATTAGGCAAGAAATAGTGAAGTAATATTAATTAAGCTACATTTTTTGGATAGTGAAAGACCCTTCTCTGTAGTCTTAAGATTTCCTGAAGTGTATATCCTTTAAGTCCCATAATTGTTGAGATATTCCCCAAAATCATTTATGATACCTGCAACAACGATAATGGTGACATTGGTGCAGTGAGAACATTTGAGAACCAGTGACTTAGATGAGATGAGATGACTTCAGATGCTGAAAAGCTTTAATGAGCTTTGACAACCTCTTAGTTGTAGATCATATATTCTTAATATGCCTGGCAGAAATCTCACTTTTAACTCATTCACTATTCATTCATTTAAATGAAGACTAGTTACTTTTTAAAAATATGCTTGTAGTCTTGCCACCACTGTATACTTTTCCATTATTAGTTTATAGCATTTTTTTTAGTCTTCTGCCCACAAATGAATTTAACCAAATTCCTTTGACTCTAATAGCCATTTTCCTGAGCCCCCTCATTTTTACCCCACTGCTTTCACCTTTTTGTAATTGTGAATGGCTAGACATGTTAATTGAACAATAAACTATGAAGACTGTAACTTGTTGAAATTAGAAGTCTTAAGGCAGTTATTAATTCAATCCATATTTAATGACATGTATCATTGTTGGTGTGTTGCATGGAAATTTAAAAAGTATAAGCCATTCATATAATGTTAGTAATTATTTTAATTTTTAAACAACTGTAATATATCCAGGATCATAATATAGTTACATTAAATAATTCTTCAAATTTCTTAGAGCCAGATGTTAATTTTTCGAGGGCATGGGGGTGAGGCAGGAGAGACAATTTTGAAGCATGGGAAAAGATGGCATATGAAGAGGGTGGTGGCATTTTAGTCAGAAAGGAACAGAAATGGACACTGAACTCCAGAGTATAGAAGGAAGAATAAATGAAGTAGGAAGGAAGAAATAGCAGGAAAGGGGGAGAGATATTTTACTTAGGGTCATATTAAGAGGCCAAGATTGGTTTCAGCTAAACTCTTATACAGTTCTTCCCCACATGCCTTCAGTTTGCTCTGCCTGGGTTTTGAGATGAGGGACAGGTAGGTGAGCAAGTCACAGCTATTCCTTTCTTGACTTAAAAAATATAAACAAAAAACTCAGTAGAAACTTTGTCTTCTCTATTTCACCCAGCTGAATTCATCTGATCACATGTAGCAGAAATTTTTTCCCTTCTCAGAATCCTCTATAACACCGTGTAGTTTTCTTATGGCATTGTGTAGATTTCTTTGTAGCACAATATACATGCAGATCTTTTGTTCTAACATCTCTCTGTATCTCTCCTCTCTCATCTCCCTCCATCTTTCTCTCTCTCTCTCTTAGACACATACACATATATACAGGCATGTGTCTTCAGCCAAGCTTCTTGAAGGTATAAGGACTAGATTTGATTCTTATTTGTATTTACTTAGCTTGGTACTTCCATATGCTACCTTGTATTTAATAGATGATCTGAAAGTATTTGTTAAATGAATCCATATGGAAGAGATCTAAAATGTAGAGACCAAATTCTGTCAGCTTTGTGGCTTCCGTTTATTATCCAGCCTTTGGCCATTTGGTGCATGAAAATAGACTTACACACATTTACACAGTAGTGATTTGTAGAGATAACTACCTCCTAAAGGAGTCTAAATTCTTCTTTGTGGGATACTGTCAAAAGCATTTCTTTTCTCTACTGTTCCCAGTCCCCACATTTATATCTGAGATCATACAGTTTTTGAACCAACTCATTGACAGTCCTGTAGAGATTAATAAAATTAATACAATTAAATAAAATACCTTTGAATCAAAAGTGGATACCATTAAAAGTGGCATGAGAAAAAAAGTTGGTGGTTAACTTTTTGAGATATAGATTGCCTTTTCTGTGTTATGATGTGTTCTCTATTCTTATTTTCCTAGGGAAGCATGTCATCGTGACATTGTAAATTTGCAAGTGGAGATGATTAAACAGTTCCATATGCAATTGGTATGTACTGCTAATAGTGTATAAAAATGGACTCTGAGCAGCTGGAAAGTTAGCAAGTCTATTGAAAGGGCATGTTACAGCTATTTTTTGCTTTGCTATTAGAACTAGTTGCTAAGCTATCTAAATAAGAAATAATAGGAGCAGAGCGAATAACTTGGTTTTAATTGACCCATGATATTTTTTTAACTGAGTATATATGTGGGATGAAAGAAATGAATATTAGGAACCTAGTTAAATAAGTCTGGTTTTTACATATTCATCCTTTTAGAAGGATATATGCCCACAAAAGCTCCTTGATTGGATTTTTATTTTAATGTAGCTACATATGAGAATATAAGAATTTCAGCAGTTTCAATTGAATTTCTGCTAATATGATGTATAAGAAAGGGTGACTTGCATATAGGAGAAGAGGTCTTGTTTAGCCCATTGGAAAGAAGGGACCAAGATGAGGAAAATGACCAACTGAAAGTACAGATTGTCAAATTATTTCACTATTGATTTTGTTCCCCTTTAGAATGAAATGCATTCCTTACTTGAAAGATATTCGGTCAATGAGAGCTTAGTAGCTGAAATTGAAAGGTTACGAGAAGAGAACAAGAAACTTCGGACCAATTTTTAAGTTATACTTGGAAACATCTGTTTTATGTTTTGGAATGGCCTTGTCAGCACAGAAATATCCTGATTCAGTATTGTTTTCATGATTTCAGAAGAGTTGTGAGTTTTTTTAATCAAACTAGATTATCAATCACCAGTACTACATCTTGACTGACTGCTTTAAAAAAATTGTATTTTTCTGATGAAACTGTAAAAAATGCCTTTTGCATCATAGGAAAATCAATAGGATGTTTATTGTACTGAACCTTCAGTTGTATACACTAAGTGCCTCTTTTCATATGAAAAAGAAATTTGCAGAAAAGTATATTTTATGTAGGTTTTTCACAGATCTATTTTTGATTAACAAATTGCCTTCCAAATTTTTTGTTAGTTCAAACTTAGAATTTTGTTGTATGTTCTGTTTCTTCTGAAAGTCATTTTAATATGACAGTTTGAATTTTAAGCAATTAGCTAATAAAATACAGGGTTAATTAGTGGTTATTTCATTATTATGACAAAACTGAACATGACCATTATTTGTTATTTATGATTTAGAAAACTAAAATTTTGGGATTATACATTAAAGTGATAACATTTATTGTACTTAGACAATAACTTCTGCTATTGGTTTTTAAAGATCAAGTTGCTTTGGTAAGTGAGCTATTGGAGATTTTTATTAAAATACTTAATTTCTCTTTTGGTCTCACATGAGTTAATGTGCTGAATTATTTTATGAAGATTCAGTAAACATGATTTGATTTGAAATCAGTGCAAACTTCATGGTGAATACTCAAATATTCTTGCAGCAAAAGCAGGCAAGAATTTATTAAATACTATACATATGCCAGGTATTGTGCTAGGTGCAAGTGTTATAAAAACCAAAAGGAAATAATAGCCCATGCTTGCCCTTGAGGAGTTTACATTTTACCAGAACAATCCAATTTACTCTAAGTAAAGATGAGACAAGGTCTGAACGAATTTTCAATATATTTTTGTACAAGATAAAATTTTAATAAGTCTGAAGAAGAGCTAGAATAGTGTTTCTTATTGAGAAAACACTGAATCTATTAAAAAGTTTAACAAAGTGTTTCTCATTTCTCTATTTGTTCTTTCTATAATTAAACCAAGTGACTCACTAGTATCAAATATATGTCCTTCAAATGAGCTTCTCTGTCTCTCTCTGTCTCTCTGTCTGTCTGTCTGTCTGTCTGTCTCTCTCTCTCTCTCTCTCTCTCTCTCTCACACACACACACACACACACACACACACACACAGAGAGCATTCTTCATGAAGTAGTTTCTGAAGAGCAAAATGGTGATGGAAGCAATCTAACTACAAAACAAAGAAAGCATGGTTGGAAGTTAAAAGAAATACAGTGTTATTCAAGACTGGCAACTTGTCAGAGAGCCGTTCATGTTTTATGTTACTATGGAATAAGTTTTATAAGTACCTCAAAAACATTTCATTAAATGCCCAAATGATTCAGGTTTTCATTAATATTATTAAAATTATAATGACTTCTATTAGAAAAGTTTGAATACCTAGAATGAGACTATACATTTAATGGAGATCTAAATTTGCAGTAAATTTTCCTTTATTTTGCTCCAAATATTAAAGGGTTTGTATTTTTTAAATTATTATGTTCTGTATTATTTTTCATCAATTCATGTTTATGTTTGTTTTCCTGGCTTTGCAACAGAAATCTTTGGCAGTTTTCAATGCCAAATCAATGCAGATACTTTAATATAGGTACATATGTATTTCTAGCCCATTCAAGCTACAGTTTCATCAGTATAAAATGAGATTTGTTATTGCATTGACTTAGCTCATTGTTCCAAAGATTATAAATTATATACCTGATATGGAACTCTACTTTTAATTTTTTTAAAACTGAGATGAATGATAGTCACCTAAAAAAGTAACATGAAGATGGCTAAGGAGGGAATGGTTTAACAAAATGACGGATGAATTTTAAGTGGCAAGTATTTAATAATGTAAATTGTACTAATAACTACTTTACAATAAAAATAAGGAATAGAGTATTACTTTTTTTAAGTTTTTTTTTAATATTAAAGAACAAAGTATGTTACTATTGTGACTTTTAGCCATGGAAATGATTTTACTACCTGCTGCAATGTCATTTTTCTGATGTAATCTTTCAAATGATGAACTTCTTTTAAAAACCTAGTGGGCACATAGATACTAAATGGAAACCTACAATTAACCTGGCACACATTTATATAGCCCCTTACATGCATTATGTCACTTGATCTTTGTGAGGTAAGTGCTCATTTACAGATAAGGAAAAGGGGCCAGAAAGCTTAAGTTGACCCATAATCACTAATTTATTACAATCATATGTTTTTTCCCATCATTTACTTTTTTTTCACCCTTACCCTCTATCTTAGAACTGATATTAAGTGTTGATTCTGTTACAGACAAAAGAGTGGTTGCCTTAAACTGTGACCGTGAAAATATAGTTTCAAGACTTTGAATTGCCAAAACTAAAGATAATTTTTAGTGTCTTAATTTTATATTAAAAAATAAAGTGGTCGCCATGGGAAAATTCCCAAATATGAAATACCCAAGTCAGCTGGGTATTTATGGAGATTTTAATTAATACAAATTAAGGAATTAATGAAAGGGAGAGAGAGAGTAAGAGGAAATAATGAGAAAAGGACTAGGCCAGCCTAGGCTTAAGCCTTAAGAGAGAGATCAGTCAGTCTTTTATCAACTCACCACAAGATCCTTCCAAACAAACTCTAGTGTTCAGAGAGACTCTCCAGTATAGTTCCTGAGCTCCACTTCAGCTACCAAGGCTGCACTCCTTCAGCCACTGAGAGAGAGACCAGCCTCCGATTCAGCTCCAAAGCTGAATTAATTCAGAGTCCTTTCTGACCTCCTTTTAAAGAGAATTTTCTCCTATGTCACCTCCCCTAAGTTTTCACATCTACCAATCACAGTAGATCTTTTCCAAAGGACTGACCATTCTTAATTCACACCTGAGTAGACTAAAACCTCACACCTCTTGCTAATGCTTGCTTGACCCGTTAGTGATTAATTTGACCTTCATAGGTACTTAGCATCTTTTTGTATTAGATCTAAAAATAGACCCAGCTTAAGGGTTTTAGCTTTACTTTAAGTATGGGTTAAGTACTTTTCATTGTTCAGTAAAGAGTTTACAACTTTATCTTCCCCTAAAGTATGCTTAAGTATGAGTGGAGTAATGTTAGAGTTCTCACATTCCTGATCAAGTACCTTTATTGTTTAAAATGGGGAATGGTCTTAACCAAATATTCTAAGGTAGAATCTGAGAATTTGTAACAGTCACAAGTCTGAGAAATTTTAAGATTCACAATTCCAAGGCAGAAGAGATTAATAAGGGCTATTTACTACAGTTGGGGTTAAGTGACTTGCCCACAGAGCTAGGAAGTGTCTCAGGACAGATTTCAACCCAGGTTCCTTTAACTGCAAGCCTAGCATTCTATCCACTGAGCCACCTAACTTATCACCCATTTTAATACAGTGAATGCTGTGAGAGGGCACCATAGTAAATAGAGCACTTGGCCTGGAGTCCTGAAGCACTCAGTTTAAATCTAGCTTCTGACATTTAGTAACTCTGTGACTATGGACCAGTCACTTTACCTCTATCTTGCCTCAGGTTTCTCATTTGGAAAATGCAGATAATATCTACCTTCCAGGGTTATTGTGAGAATCAAATGAGATAATTATTTGCAAATCAGATGATTTGTAAATCAGATTCTATAAATTCTAGCTTATTATTATTGTTGTGTTAAAGTTGTAAATTAGTAGAGTGTTCTAGATGGCACCTTTCCCACCAAACTCTAACTATTTGGTTTTTAAATATATTTTAGGAAGTATTATAGAATTGATCTTAGAGATTATTTTCACATAATTTTAGCATTTTGTAATTAGACACAAATACAAAAAAAATGAAAGTGAGAGTGTTAGATGACTATGACTTCATTTTAGAATGAACTCAGTGTTTGGAGGTGGGGTTGGTATGAGGAGGAAATAGTTTCTTTTGTAGTGAGTTACAATATGAGTATTTACTTTTAGGCTAGTTCTCATGCCTTAATTTTTTAAATATCATCCCTTCATATTCAACTCACATCCTTGCCCTCTGTCTGTGTATATTTCTTCTAACTGCCCCAATAATAACAAAGTTCTTTGAAGTTAAAAGAATCCTCTTCCCATATGGTGATGTACACAGTTTAAACTTATGAATGTCTTTTGATTTCTCTTTCTTATTTACCTTTTTATGCTTCTATTGAGTCTTGTATTTGAGTCAAATTTTCCATTCAACTCTGATCTTTTCATCAGGAATGTTTGAAAAGTCCTCTATTTCAATGATTTTTTTTTTTTTTGCCTGAAAGGATCTGCTCTGTTTTGGGATAAATGATTCTTGATTGAAGTCTTAGCTCCTTTGCCCTCTGGAATATCATATTCCATGTCCCCTGATCCTTTAATGTAGAAGCACCTAAATATTGTGTTATCCTGACTGTGGATCCATGATATTTGAATTGTTTCTTTTTGACTGCTTGAAATATTTTCTCCTTGATCTTGGAGTTCTAGGATTTGACTATAATATTTTTGGGAGCTATCCTTTTGAGATATTTTCCAGGAGGTGACCGATGGATTCTTTAGATTTCTACTTTGCCCTCTGGTTTAAGAATATCAGGGCAATTTTCTTTGACAATTTCCTGAAAGATAATGTCTAAGATCCTTTTTGAATTATGGCTTTCATGTAGTCCAGTAATTCTTAGATGATCTTTCCTGGATTAATTTTCCAGGTCAGTTGTTTTCCCAGTAAAATAGTTCACATGTTCTATTTTTTAAATTGTTTTTACTTTGTTTCATTGTTTCTTGATATCTTATAGAGTCATTAGCTTCCACATTTCCAGTTCTGATTTTTAAAGCCTGATTTTCTAGAGTGTGCTCTGGTCTGTGAGTAATCCTAAACACTCCTTTCCCCCTTGGAACGGTGACCAGGGTCCCCTACTCCTGTGGCCTCAAGGACTGGTGTCTTCTAGTGTTCCTCTTTGTCCTGAGATTGCACCCTTAGACTGTAACTTGGCTTTACATATGGGCACTGTGACAAAAGTCTTGCAGCTAGAGCTAGCAAAGAGACCTTTGTAATGTCTTTCTGAGAAGTTGTCCCACTATTGTCTGTGGCTTAGGGTTCCAGAAGCCTTTGCTTCAGTTTCAGCTGCATCTTTTGCCATGATGGGGCCTGCCATGGTGCTTCACCTCCACCCTGGTGTACTAGATCCCAGGTGCCAGGCTTATAAGTTGTTTTGGGCTGAAATATTACTTGACCTTGGTTTTTTGTGCATTATGCTGCTCCCAAATTCATTCTGAGGGATTATATTTCATAGTTTTTTGGAGGATTATTTGGTAGAGATTAGATAAGTATGTGAATCTTCTCTGCCATTTTGGTTCTGCCCCCAGTCCAAT
The DNA here is from genome assembly GCF_027887165.1 of Monodelphis domestica. Classification (NCBI taxonomy): domain Eukaryota; kingdom Metazoa; phylum Chordata; class Mammalia; order Didelphimorphia; family Didelphidae; genus Monodelphis; species Monodelphis domestica. The sequence continues at coordinate 81,057,035 of NC_077231.1, forward strand.
TCTTTTACCACATGATAGCCTTTACAGAACTTGATGATAATCATTGTGTCTCTTAATTCTTCTACTTTATAAGCATAAACTGTTCTTTAGCCAGCCCTTGTGCTTTGATCTCAAGGTCCTTTGCCATCCTGGCATTATCCTGATTTATCAGTGAATTTGAAATATTTCCAGATGTATGTTTATACACACACACACACACACACACACACACACACACACACACATTTTTGCATACATGTTTGTGTATGTGACTTTCTGGCAATATTATGTCATTGAACCTCCTACTCACATTTTAGACAAGTCTGGGCTTTTGATCTTTTCAAACTGCTTCAGGCTATGTGACAATCAAAGGAGAAGAAGAGAAGCAGTACCAATTTTATTAATGTTTTTCCATTGCCCAAAGTAGTAAAACAAGCCACTTCAGACTTTTAACCAGCATGAGTGGGTTGGGGTGAGGTGTGGAATGGGATGTAGTTAAATTGATTATAAATGCTGTTCCCTTTAGTTTAGGAGGCCTGGTTGACCTCTACATCTTGGTAACTTCTGGTCAGTGGTTTAAAAAAAAAAAGAAAAAAACTTCAAGAAGAGAATTTATCTGAGAAAGTTTTTCAAATTGTTAGTGGTAATTTTCATGCCAATATCAATTCTTATATCAGAAGTGCTATATAATAAATGACTTCTTTTTGAGTGAATTGTGCTTTGAGAAAGATCTGCTACTTTCTCAATTTTCCTTATGTTATTTACCAAACAGTATTATGGAAACACAGAATTTTTGAGTTGGAAGGACCTCAGTGGTGGCCTGATCCAACTCAGACATGGAAAGAAATCCCCACTGCCTAAAGTCTTACCCCACTTCAATCTGTCTTCCAAATGGCCGCCGAAGTTTTTTGTTTTTGTTTTTAGAGCCTAGATCTTCTCTCTGTCTCTCCCAGGCTGGAAATGTAGCAGCCACATGTGAACCTGACCCTACTGCTGAACAACCCTGGGGAACTCACCATATTGATGTCAGTCTTGATGTAGACATCTATTGGCATCATTCCTACTGCAGCTCAGACTTCTAGAACTCACATACACACACTACCAGTCTCAGCCTCTCCTTGTAGCAGGTGTTCCCCACTATGCCCTGTGAAAGTAATGTTTCTAAAATACAAGTCTGTCCTTGTTTGCTCTGTGTTCAAAAATCTCAAGTGACTCTCTCCTCCTTAGGAGGTTTGATATTATAATCTTCCAAATTCAGCTTTAGTCTTGGCTTTGGACCAGAGCTCTGATTTCATTTGTATGGGGAATCCCAGTGAGGAAATGCAATGCAGATAACTGGCTTTGCAACTTGTAGTCTTGCAGAGTTGCCCCTGGGTCTCAAGAGATTAAATGGTTTATCCTATGTCACAAAGCCATTACATGTCGGAATGGGACTGGAAGCCAGGTCTTCCTGACCTGAAAACCAGTTCTCCACATATTGGTGCAATATAAAAGAGATACTGTAGAACTGTGTGGTTGGGAAGGAGGGGGATGAAAAGTTCAAAGATGATTCTCAAGGTGTGAGATTAGTTAACTGGGAGGAAAGGTTGCTATCAACAGAAATATAAAAGTAGAGGCAGCTGTTGGTGCAGTGGATAGAGTTCTGAACCTGGAGTCAGGAAGATCTTAGTTCATATCTGGCCTAAGACTCTAGCCGCATGAACCGAGCAAGACAGTTAATCCTGTTTGCCTCAGTTTCCTCATCTGTAAACTGAACCAGAGAAGGAAATGGCAAATCAGTATCTTGTTAAGAAAACTTCAAATGGGATGATGAAGAGTTGGATACAACTAAACAATTGCTGCTACTTAATTCTTCAATTACCAAAACACCCTCATTCTGGGTGGGTCTTTCCCTAAACCTTTGGTCCTTGATTTATTCCAAAATTGGGTCAAACTACCTAATTTGTATTCTTATTGAGGAATTGTAGCATATTCCCCAAATTATGTATAAAGTAACTGTGGTCCTGGGTCCTACTCAATGTGATGCTCATTGGCATGCTTTTTTTTTTAACTCTTATCTTCCACCTTAGAATCAATACTACTTATTGGTTCTGTAAGTGGAAAAAGGGGTTAATTATAAAAAGATTGGTCTGGATTATTTAAGAATAGGGTTACTAGGAATTTAATTAATTCCAAAGAGATTTATTTACAATTTATTTACAAAATATAGAAAGAGTGAAGTTAGAAAATTGGAGAGAGGAATAGGGTAAGATATCTAGCCTAAACAGGAAGTATTTTTCTCTGATCCCTGGCTCAAAAACAGGCAGGGGAGTTTAGTACTTAACCAGAGAGGCCTCGACCCTGGTAGCTGAGAACTTGGGGATACAGGGAGCCTCTTTCAAGAGGATAGGTCTCTCCTGAGGCTAGTCACCAGAAAATCCAGGAAATGAGTCAGCCTTTTCAAATTCACAACATCTCAGTCCAACGGGGGGAGATTCAAGGACAGTCTCACCACATACAGGGTCTTAGGTCCAGTCAGCAGATTCTTCACCAGCCTCCAATTCAAACTCAGAATTCCAGAATAAGTCAGTAGTTCTCTCTGAAGATCTCAGACGAATCTCAGACAATTCTCTCTTACACGAAGTTGTAACTCCCTTTTAAAGACACTTGCTTTAAGGTCACTTCCTGTGCCTTCCTCCAATTTTTATGTCTACCAATTATTGTTGAAGTTTTGCTTTAGGACTGCCTAGAGGGCAGTCAGTTTGATTCTGATTTGTCACCCACTATTGCACACATGGGTCACAGACCTTCCCCACTCAAGTGTAAATGAGGTGTTTACACTTATGGTGATTAAATCTAGAAATGGGCAGGGGAGTTAATTTCGTTTTCACAATCAGGGGAGAGATTTAATTTAATCTTCACAGTTCCAAGGCAGAAGACTTGTAAGGGCCAGGCAATGGGGGTTAAGTGACTTGCCCAAATGGTCACATAGCTAGGAAGTGTCTTGAGTTCTAGATTTGAATCTAGGACCTCCCATCTCTAGGCCTGGCTCTCAATTCACTGAGCCACCCAGCTGCCCCCTCATTGACATGTTTTTTGACTATAAAGTTGTCAAAAACACAAATCATAAAAAGGAAGCTCCAGAGCTAATGTGTCCCTTTATGCTGGGGAGCTCTCTCCTTTGTCTTGGAAGGCTGAGTCCTATAGAAAGCCATAACAAAACAGTATCCTCTTTCCAGAGAAGTTTTAAATGATCCAGTGCAGCCAAGGGGCATGTGTGAAGTACTATTCCTGGAATCTTTCCAGAACAAACTGTCCACACAATGGTAGGTCCTGTTTGAAGGAAGAAGACAGTTTGCCCAGAGTTGAGTCAACTCCTGCTGTTTGCTTTGAGCAATATGAAGGCTGTTCACCTGGCCAGAAATGGGCACTAACAGTCCTAGGGGTAGGGGTAGGGTGGGGTGAAGCCAGTTCTTGTTCCTATTTGGCTACTCCTTGGTATCCCAACTTATTAACCCTGTCCTTATATCTCTTTTGGTTGTTACAATTTTTTCTTCTTTCCATCAGACTTTCACACTGAATTTAAAATTCTTCATAAAATGCAAAATGGAAATCAGAAGAGAGATTAATGTTGGATGGGCAAATCCAGAAATTGTCTGCATAAAGATGATGATTGATTAAAACCATGGAAGTTGATCAAGTCACCAAAAGAGAGAGTATAGAGAAGAGGATAGAGAAGATATTTGGTGGAAATAAAGATTAATGAGCATGACCTGGATAAAGAGCCAGAAGAGGAAACTAAGAAGGAGTGCTTTGATAGGTAGAAGGCAAACAGGATAGAGGATTGTTCTGGAACTTTAGTCAGGGGGGAATCCAGAAGTCAGGAACTGACAATGTCAAAGGCTGTAGAGATGTCAAGGATGAAATTTGAGCAAAGGCAGCAATTAAATTTGGCAATTAAGAGATCACTGATAACTTTGAAGACCAGTTTTTCATTTGGAGAATGAGGTTGGACACCAGGGAAAAGTTAGGACAAATGGATTGTGTGTGATTTGCACTGTTGGAAGGAATCTCTAAATTTCAACTGTTAAAGATCCATATGAGCATTTTAGTATTTTAAGAACAATTCCATGAGGGAGATGCTATTATTAAATATTGTTTCTTAGATGAGGAAACTTGGACCCAGAGGTCATTTTAGTCATCTTGGTTGTGTCCAACTCTTTGTGATCCCATTTGAGGTTTTCTTGGCAAAGATAGTGGAATGGTTTGCCATTTCCTTCTCCAGCTCATTTTACAGATGAAGAAACTGAGGTAAACAAGGTTAAGTGACTTGTCCAGGGTCACAGAGCTAAGAAGTATCTGAGACAGGATTTAAGTCTTCTATCTTTGTCCAGTGTGAACCTTAAAAATTCTCAGACCCTACTTCATAAGGTTGGATTGTGAACCTTAAAAATTCCCCATTGGGACCATTCTCCATTTGGGCAGTGAAAGTAACTTAGATCAGGAATGTGAGAACTCTACTTCACCATACTTAAGCATGCCTTAGGGGAATATAAAGTTGTAAACTCCTTTTTGAACAATGAAAAGTACTTAAACCCATACTTATAGTGGGACAAAAATTCTTAAGCCATGCCTATTTTAGGACTAATATAAAAGGGTGCTAAGTACCTATAAAGGTCAGACAACTTGTGAAATTATAAGGAGCAAAGAGGTGAAAACTTACCCAGAGATTCTAGTCTACTCAGGTGTGAATTACTCAAAAAGATTAGTCTACTCAGGTGTGAACTAAGAATGGTCTGTCCTTTGAAAAATGTCTACTGTGATTGGTAGATATAAGGACTTAGGGGAAGTGACATAGGAGAAAATGCCCTTTAAATAGGAACTCAGATAGGAGCTCAAGGAGATTCTGGCAGGTTCAGATTGAGGATGGAGCTGGTGGAGGCAGCTGAGATGATGCTGGCCTGGTGTCACTAGAATCCTTGCTTGGACAGATCTTGTGGTTAGTGATTATGGACTGACTGATCTTTCTCTTAAGGGCTTAGGCCTGGGTTGGCCAGGGTGCCCTGGGCTGGCCTATCCTTTTCTCATTATTCCCCTTTTTCTCTCTTTCTCTCCTTTTCTTTAATTCCTCTTTTGTATTAATTAAAATCTCTATAAAACCCAGCTGACTTGACATTATGACTTCATAATTGGGAATATTTCCCTGGCAACCACTTTATTTTTAATATAAAAAAAACATTTCTGTGGTCACAATTTACTCATCTACTCTTTATCTACTACAATTTAAGTCTTCCACTATTTTAAATGCCACAGTTTATGGCCTCAACTATTTTAACTCTTACACCAGCATTGGACCCACAGCAGCAGAGGTATTGGACTTAAATAGAAAAGTTTGAGGAGGAGGCACATATTGACTTAGAAAACTACAAATTAACATCGCTATTGTATTTTCATTTTGTAAAACATTTACAGTTTTATATTAATCTTGTATCAATGTCTTAGAAAACCACAAATTGACATTATCACTATTGTATTTTCATTTTGTTAAACATTTACAGTTTTATTTTAATTTTGTATCAATGTGTCTGATACTTCTGTACTTACACCATACTGCTTCTTCATCTCTTATATCCTGTTTGTGCATTCTGACCAGAATTATAGAGCCTATAAACCCACAACCAAGGCAAGTACTCTGTTCATAATTATTACCATGGGACTTGGAATAGGTAACACATTTCCCTCTTACTTTTCTCTGCTGGAGGAAAAAAATGCCCCATAATCAGAAAGGCTAATCTGCTATTTTCTCTGTTGTTACTTCAAGAAGTTGAGCCTCTCCCTGAAGGTCAGGTTCAGTGAAGCATTAAGTAAACATTGATTGATGAGGGTAAACCTGCAATTAAGACATCCTTATATTACCATTTTTGTTCACTGAGCCCCTCCTGGGTTGGAGTATGTGGAACCTGCAGAAGGCCAAGTCCCTTCTGAACTATAGCAGTTTAGATGTTCTATTCTGAGGGGCATGTGATGTGGTGGAATCATTACTAGACTCGAAACACCAGACTGGATGGTATAGTAAACTAGTGTGACCTGCTCTCAGATGGGGACTGTTTCTTTTTTTTCTGTAGCTTTCATAATACTCTTCTTATCCCAGAATAGTCTCCTGCGCTTCAGCGTCCTCTGTGATTTTACATATCCTCAAAATGATAGCTCTTGAGCCCCCACCCATGTGCTGACTTTTTCTGTAGTCCGCTAAAAAATACAATTCTTTCAAAACAAAGACATTTGTGTGAAATAGCATGACACAAAGATTTGCAGAGAACATCTCCCCTACAAACACAGGACATACTTTCCCATCAATGTCCATGCCATCGCTGAGGTTCATGAGCATGTGACATATGTGACATATGAGAGCATGGCACTTTCTGCTGGGCAGGCAGTCTGCTAATGGCTAAAACCTGTCCTCTTAAGGGCAGGTTGACAGACTTTTGTCAGAGCCCCCTGTACCCAAACAACTAAAGTGAAGCAGGATGCCAAGAGACTAAGATTCGTCTCCCATTTTTGACCCTTATACCTGGACCAGGGATCAAAATCTTCCTTTTTAGATCATATCATAATTGACCACCCTCATATGCTCCTCCTTTCCCCACCTTCTCTAGTACTAAATCCATTCTGGCTTAGCTACAATTGAATCTGAGCTACGACAACAGATCAGTTTTCTCCATTCACTTAGCGCAGATGCCTGTCTTTCATTAATGACATCTAATTGCTTTGTTGTAATATTTTGATCAGTGGACATCCTCAATCTCTCTGAATTTCCAGTGCTTGGTCGGTAATAGTAATAGGTAGTTAGCAAATGCTGGTTGAATTTAATTGACTTGGGCTCAGCAGAGACTTGGGTTTTTGTGCTTCACAAGTTACTTCACACCTCTGTTTCTTCATCTGTATAAAGTGGTCAAAAAAGCTTATACCACACACCTCTCAGGATTGCCAGAGATGCATGTTGCAAATGGCTGAGTCCTACAGAAATGACAGTAGTTGCTGCAGCTCAGTTGAATTGACCAATGTCTTTGTCCATCTTCTGCTCTCCTCCTGACTCTCTATTCCTCTGCCATGCCTTAGCATTCTTCTTACCCTGGAAGGTCACTCGACCCCTGTGGTCCCTTCCTCTGATTAGTCAGTTCCTCTCAGAACCTTTTATTTGAAGGAAAGTCTCCGGGAGAGCCACGTCGTTATTTCTTCCCATGTTTCACTCCCGACTCCAGACCATCTTCACCATGCTTCTATGCAAGTCCCTTAGCCCTGGCTCCTCTTTTCAATTTTCTTATCTTTGTTTTTCCCTATGAGAAGTTAAGCTCATTGGGGACAGAAACTGTCTGTCGTTTTTATTTGTATTTGTATCCGTATCCCCAACTCTTAACGTAGTACTTGGGTGACAGATTCCAAATCAAGGGTGTTCTTTCTTACTTGAGTAGTTATATATTGTCATTTAAGAAGCTGATCCTGGAATTAGAAAAAAGCTGGATTCAAAACCTACCTCTGACACCTCCTGCTTGTGTGACCAAGTTAGTCTCTCTGAGCTCATATTCTTATTGGTGAAATGCACATTGATTTGACCAGAGATAAAATTGAAAACCTCATAATAATAACTACCACCATCACAATAATAATGGTGCCCAATAGTTATATAGCACTTATATGTCAGACATCTGCTAAGTGCTTTACAAACTAGCATCAGTACCATATTGATGGGGTTTTCAGGGAGTTCTAGCACCTCTGGCTTGAAGATTTGCTGAGCCATTTCTAGGGCAGCTCATCCATCACTATCTACTTTTTACCCAACTTTCACCTGTGGCTCCAAAAAGCTATATCTTGCACAGCAGCCACAGCCCAGATAAACCAGGTTAAACGTCCAGGGACAGGCTTCAAACCCATCAGGGAATTAGGGGAATGTCTACCCCAAGCATTTTAAGACTTCCCCCCAACAAATTGAGAGAATAACAATTTGTTCCAATAGCCATGAAGGTGGCAGAAGCAGTCACTGTGGAGAACCTAGAACCCAGACAAACATTGAAGATGCCAAGGTTACCCATTGCATCCTGTGCCATTACCAATCATCCTGAATTTTGTCTTGCCACTGTACTTTGATGATTGGGAGAGATGGTGAAGCTGAAGACTTTGTGCAACTCTGCCATACTTAAATACAGCCCATGTGCAAGTCAAGTCATTGCTTCATGATGTCATTGGTCCTCTTCAGAAACAAAGGATGAACAACCATGCTGATGATGAGACAACCATTCCTCTTGTGGAAGAAAGTACTGCTTGACACACATTGTAAATACTGATGGGGGATATTCTATGTATGAGGAAGTACTTTGCCCAGATCAGTGCATTAAAAATTGCTCCAAACAAGTATGAGTTTGGGATATTTTTGAGTTCTAACAAATATATTTCTTTTTTTTAATAAATTTATTTTTTTATTGATTTCTTAGAACATTTTTCCATGGTTACATGATTCATGTTCCCTCCCTTCCCTCTTTCCTCCCCCCCCACCCCAGACCTCACAAGCAGTTTCACTGGGTTATATACATGTGTTATTGCTCAGAACCTGTTTCCATATTTATTCTGTTCATAATAAAGTGATTTTTTAAAAAGCAAACCCCCAATTATATAGCCATAAAATCATGTGGTCAGCCATATGTTTTTCTTCTGCATTTCTGCTCCCACAGTTCTTTCTCTGGATGTGGATAGTGTTTTTTTCTCATAATAACAATATTTATCCAGTTAATTGTAGCTTTTGAACAAAACAGCATCTTTTCAAACTCTTCATAACACAAATAGGGTGAGAAGGCATTTTACAAAATATGACCTAGGAATTCTGAACTTCAGTGGTCAATAGTGGTTCACAATAATGACCCTGAGGCAGGACTAGAACCTAAAATTCAATTCAGTTTAGCTTCTCTCAGTAAGCCTTTATTAAGCAGCCACAGCACATCAGTAACTCCATCAGGGACTGAGGATACAGAGACAGTAAAAAAAGTCACTCACCTAAAGAGGTTTACTTTCTGTTCATTTCATTAGAGCGGCCATACCCTACCCCACCCCAACCCCAAATTGGACATCCAGGGACTTATTCTGATCACTGCAGCTGCCTTGAGTTCCTAACCCAGAGTTTCTGGGCCTTCAAGATCCCAAATTTATGCCTTTTGAATACAAGAAACATTCAAGTATCTTCAGTCTTACTTGAATAGTAGTTATATATTGTAATTTAAGAGATGACATATTCAGTAGTGGACTGACCTGGGGAATTAGAAAAAAGCTCATTTCAGAACCCACCTCTGATACTGGCTATGTGACCAAGGGTGAGTCAATTAGCCTCTCTGAATTTGTTTTCTTATTGGTGTAATGGGAGTGGTGAGACAGGCATAGGGTCATCATGAGATCCTACTGAGATAATGCATATAAAGTGCTTTGCAAATTTTAATAATTTTTTATTTGGTCATTTCCAAACATTATTTATTAGAGATAAAGATCATTTTCTCCCCCCCCCCCATAGCCGACGCGTGATTCCACTGGGTATCACATGTGTTCTTGATTCAAACCCATTTCCATGTTATTGGGTACTTGCATTAGAGTGTTCATTTAGAGTCTCTCCTCAGTCATTTCCCCTCAGCCCCTGTAGTCAAGCAGTTGCTTTTCATTGGTGTTTTTACTCCCACAGTTTATCCTCTGCTTGTGGATAGTGTTTTTTAGATCCCTGCAAGTTGTTCTGGGACATTGCATTGTCCCTAATGGAGAAGTCCATTACCTTCTATTGTACCACAATGTATCAGTCTCTATGTATAATGTTTTCCTGGTTCTGGTCCTCTCGCTCTGCATCACTTCCTGGAGGTTGTTCCAGTCTCCATGGAATTCCTCCACTTTATTGTTCCTTTTAGCACAATAATATTCCATCACCAACATATACCACAATTGGTTCAGCCATTCCCCAATTGAAGGGCATCCCCTCATTTTCCAAATTTTGCCCACCACAAAGAGTGCAGCTATGAATATTCTTGTACAAGTCTTTTTCCTTATTATTTCTTTGGGGTACAAACCCATCAGTACTATGGCTGGATCAAAGGGCAGACAGTCTTCTATCGCCCTTTGGGCATAGTTCCAAATTGCCCTCCAGAATGGTTGGATCAACTCACAACTTCACCAGCAATGAATTAGTGTCCCTACTTTGCCTCATCCCCTCCAGCATTCATTACTTTCCATAGCTGTCATGTTAGCCAATCTGCTAGTTGTGAGGTGATATCTCAGAGTTGTTTTGATTTGCATCTCTCTGATTATAAGAGATGTAGAGCACTTTTTCATGTGCTTATTAATAGTTTTGATTTCTTTGACTGAGAACTGCCTGTTCATGTCCCTTGCCCATTTATCAATTGGAGAATGGCTTGATTTTTTGTACAATTGATTTAGCTCTTTGTAAATTTGAGTAATTAAACCTTTGTCAGAGGTTTTTATGAAGATTGCTTCCCAATTTGTTGCTTTCCTTCTGATTTTAGTTATATTGGTTTTGTTTGTACAAAAGCTTTTTAATTTGATGTAGTCCAAATTATTTATTTTACATTTTGTGACTCTTTCTATGTCTTGCTTGGTTTTAAAGTCTTTTCCTTCCCAAAGATCTGACATGTATACTATTCTGTGTTTGCCTAATTTACTTATAGTTTCCTTCTTTATGTTCAAGTTATTCACCCATTTTGAATTTATCTTGGTGTAGGGTGTGAGGTGTTGATCTTTCCCATACTGTCTTCCAATTTTCCCAGCAGTTTTTATCGAATAGTGGATTTTTGACCCAAAAGCTGGGATCTTTGGGTTTATCATATATTGTCTTGCTGAGGTCACTTGCCCTAAGTCTATTCCACTGATCCTCCTTTCTGTCTCTTAGCCAGTACCAAATTGTTTTGATGACTGCTGCTTTGTAATATAGTTTGAGATCTGGGACTGCAAGGCCCCCTTCCTTTGTATTTTTTTCCCATTATTTCCCTGGATATCCTTGATCCTTTGTTATTCCAAATGAACTTTGTTATGTTTTTTTCTAAATCAGTAAAGAAATTTTTTTGGAAGTTCCATGGGTATGGCACTAAATAGAGAGATAAGTTTGAGTAGGATGGTCATTTTTACTATATTGGCTCATCCTACCCATGAGCAGTTAATGTTTTTCCAATTGCTCAAGTCTAGTTTTAGTTGTGTGGAGAGTGTTTTGTAGTTGTGTTCATATAGTTCCTGTGTTTGTCTCAGGAGATAGATTCCTAGGTATTTTATTTTGTCTAAGGTGATTTTGAATGGGATTTCTCTTTCTAGTTTTTGCTGCTGAGCTGTGTTGGAGATGTATAGAAATGCTGATGACTTATGCGGGTTTATTTTGTATCCTGCAACTTTGCTAAAGTTGATTATTTCAATTAGCTTTTTGGTTGAATCTCTAGGATTCTTTAAGTATACCATCATGCCATCCTCAAAGAGCGATAACTTGGTCTCCTCCTTGCATATTTTGATACCTTCAATTTCTTTATCTTCTCTAATTGCTACTGCTAGTGTTTCTAGTACAATGTCAAATAGTAGAGGTGATAATGGGCATCCTTGTTTCACTCCTGATCTTACTGTGAATGCATCTAGTTTATCCGCATTGCAGATGATATTAGCTGATGGTTTTATATATATATACTGTTTATTATTTTTAGGAACGACTCTCCTATTCCTATGCTTTCTAGTGTTTTTAATAGGAATGGATGTTGTATTTTATCAAAGGCTTTTTCTGCGTCTATTGAAATAATCATGTGATTTTTGTTGGTTTGCTTGTTGATATGGTCAATTATGTGGATGGTTTCCCTAATATTGGATCAGGTCTGCATCCCTGGTATAAATCCTACTTGATCATGGTGGATGACCCTTCTGATCACTTGCTGGAGTCATTTTGCTAGTATCCTATTTAAGATTTTTGCATCTATATTCATTAGGGAGATTGGTCTATAATTTTCTTTCTCTGTTTTTGACCAGCCTGGTTTTGGAATCAGTACTATGTTTGTGTCATAAAAGGAGTTTGGTAGAACTCTCTCTTTGCTTATTATGTCAAATAGTTTGTATAGTATTGGGATCAACTGTTCTCTGAATGTTTGATAGAATTCACTGGTGAATCCGTTGGGCCCTGGGGATTTTTTCTTAGGGAGTTCTTTGATGGCCTGTTGGATTTCATTTTCTGATATGGGATTATTTAAGAATTCTATTTCTTCTTCTGTTAGTCTAGGCAGTTTGTATTTTTGTAAATATTCGTCCATATCGCCTAGATTGGCATATTTATTGCCATATAATTGGGCAAAGTAATTTTTAATGATTGCCTTAATTTCCTCTTCATCGGAGGTGATGTCCCCCTTTTCATCTTTGATGCTGTTAATTTCCTTTTCTTCTTTCCTTTTTTTTAGTTAGATTGACCAGAACTTTGTCTATTTTTTTTTGTTTTTTCAAAGTACCAGCTTCTTGTCTTATTTATTAAATCAATAGTTCTATAACTTTTGATTTTATTAATTTCTCCCTTCATTTTTAGGATTTCTAGTTTGGTTTTCTTCTTGGGGTTTTTAATTTGATCGCTTTTGAGTTTTTTTTATTTGCATTTCCAATTCATTGATCTCTGTTCTCCCTAGTTTGTTGATATATACACTCAGGGATATGAATTTACCTCTGATTACTGGTTTGGCTGCATCCCAAAAGGTTTGAAAGCATGTCTCGCCATTGTCCTTTTCCTCGATGAAATTATTAATTGTTTCTATGATTTCTTCTCTAACTAAACGATTTTGTAGTATCATATTATTTAATTTCCAATTAATTTTTGATTTGGTTTTCCATGTACCATTACTGATCATTATTTTTATTGCCTTGTGATCTGAAAAGGCTGCATTTATTATTTCTGCTTTTCTGCATTTGTATGCCATGTTTCTGTAACCTAGTGTATGATCAATCTTTGTGAATGTGCCATGTGGTGCTGAGAAGAAGGTGTATTCCTTTTTGTCCCTATTTATTTTTCTCCATATGTCTATTAATTCTAATTTTTCTAAGATTTCATTCACTTCTTTTACCTATTTCTTATTTATTGCTTTGCAAATTTTAAATTACTATATAGATTTTAAATTGTTATTAGGTATAATCCTACGACTAATCACTACCTTGCTATTATTCTTTTCTATTTAATGTTCTGAGCCCCATAACAAGGGGATAAAATAACTACTTTAAAAAAATTGACTAAAAGTCTTGGAATACATTAACCTTCTGTAGAATTGCTGAAAGTACCTTTGGACTGTCTCCAGTGACAACCAGGATGACAAAAGACGTGTATATCTTTTTCTGTTCCCACATGTTCTCCAACTCTACCTGGTTAGAATTTCTCATAACAGGTGGGATTTCTGTGCACAAACAAAATTGCCAGAATAGTGGAAGATGGTGGCAATTTCCTTACAGTACCTTTTTTGAGGGTATGGTTCATTTTCTCATACAGAAGAAATGAAATGTTTTTTCCCTCTTGGAAGTACCTATTCTGTCAATAGACACCTGCTACATTTTTTTGTACCCTTATGGGACTAGAAGATATTTTTATTTATCATCTATATTTGTTGATTTCTTACATTAGGTCTATACTTGCCAAAACAGAAAGAAGAAGGCTGGATGCCTGTGTTTTGCTATATCTGTTGAGCATTCTAAAATAACTAGGCATCAGGGTAAAGAGAATTGAGGAGCAAATTATTTCAATTCCATTTATTCTCTATGTAAATAAACCTTATTAGAGCATATTTATTTATGGAAACTCATGCAGACATTTCCTAGGTTTAAAAGCCATGGAACCGATTTTTTATCCTTTTCCTAAACATTCATTTTATAGAACTTGTGCCTTCTTCCAGATAAAGCTTTGGCTACTCCCCCTATTGCCAGCATTCTGATTCAGACTCTCATTATGTTTTGCTTCTCAATTACCTCTTTTTTTATTTTATAATTTTTATTATGAAAATTTGTTACATTGCCTTAATTTCTAAAAACTTTACTTTCCCATCTCTCTTTCCAGAGAGTTATCCCTTCTAACACAGGATAAGAAAGAAAAAGAAAATTTAAAGGTAGTTCAGCAAAACTTATCAACAGCTTGATAGTATATGCAATTTTTTACTCCAATAGGGTCCTACCTGTGGAAGGAAGGGGAAAAAAAGGGTACATTTTCTCCTTTTTCCCTCTGGAGACAAATTTGGTTATCAGAATTGCATCCGACTTTTAGTGTATACCTCTAATCATACTCTTCTCCAGTCTATATTTATTTGGCATTCCACTGCTAAATAAATATATCTCATACATTTTTCTGATGATATTGTTTCCCCTCCTTCCCGTTGCACACTCTAAAGCCTTCATTTTCTTTCTTATTTTTAAACCCTTATTTTCTGTTTTATTATCAATTCTAAGACAGAAGAGCAAGAACTAGGCAACTGGTGGTGTGAATTTCCCAGAGTTACACAGCTTAGGAAGTGTCTGAAACTGGATCTGAATTCAGGACCTCTTGGCCTCAGGCCTGGTTCCTTATCTACTGAGCCACCTCACTGCCCCATTGTCTTCCTATATCTCCTTAAAGTCCAAATCTTTCACTCTGGCATTTAGTACCCATTACAGTCTGCTGGCACCATACCTTTCCAACCTGAACTCTCCAGCCAAATAAGACTGCTCTCTGTCTGGAGTGGCAACTTCATATAGTTGAGGCAGAATACTTCAAGTTCATTTTCCTCCTGGGTAAAATGGGGGCCCCATAATATTGTTGTGAGGAAAGTGCTTTGTTAAGTCTTAAAAGAACTATAGAATAGGATGTTTCACTATTATATGAGAGAGAGAAAACATGGACAGACCTGGGTCTTTATTATTAATCCCTAAATGTAAAAATCCCAAGAAGAATCCCAATTTATTGGTTGAATATTGTTTGAGGATTTGTGGGAGAATGTGGACAAGAATGACAGAGGATGAGATGTTCTGGGTCATGGAGGAATTGCCAACCTAGTTGAAGGAATAAAGGAAAGAAAGAAGCACATTTATGTGTTAGGCACTGTGCAAAGGGCAGGAGATACAAATACAAGGAAAAAGAAACAGTGTTTTTTCTCAAGGAGCTTACATGCTAATAGGGGAAAGAAATACACAAAATGGTCCTGAAATGAAAAGGAGAGAGGCTGATGAAGGGGATATGATTTTGAAATCCAGAGAAAGCAACAAGCCAGTAGGGGAAGAGATGAAATAGCCAATGAAATAGTGAGTCATTACTGTTGTTGTCATTCTTTTGGGAGGCAGTATAGTATAATAGAAAAAGCCCTGAATTTGGCACTGGAGTTGCTGGGTTCTGATCCTGACTTTTCCACTGATATGTTTGAAGTTTCTTCAGTTCTGTGGCTTTCAGTTTTCTTGGACTCCATGGTCTTTGGGGCCCCTTTCAGCTCTAGATCTCTGATCCAACAATTTTCTGCATTCTGGCCTCCATGTTTTTGTTCATACTAATACCTGGGGGCACCAAACAAGCGATCTGTCCCATACTCATATATGTAGCCAGTACCAGAGATAAAACTCAGACCTAGATTTTCCTGCTTCTGATGCCAGCTCTCCATCCAGTAAACTGTGTTGTCTTGGAAAAAGATAAACTATAGAACACAATAAACACCTCTCTCCTCTCCTCTCCTCCCCCACAACCTTCACCTGGTGAAATCCTATCCATCCTTCAATGGATAGCTCAAATGTCACTTCCTCCATGAAGCCGACACTGTTTACTCCTGGTTTCAAAAGATCATGCCCTCTTGTTAACTTCCATATGATTTTATTTGTCTTTCTCTTCAATATTTTATTATAGTTTCTATTTTGTATTTTACAAAGAAATAGCCTAACATTTGAGAAATGACCTTGGGAGTTAGACCACCCTGAGTTTGAATCCTGTATCTGATATGTATGAGACATGTAAAACCCTGGGCTAGTCATTTAACCTCTTATGCTCTGGCCCATCTCTCTAAGTACCTTTCCCCAACCTCTCTTTCCCTCCTCTTTGTCTCTCCCCTTCCCTCTTCACCCCTCTCAAAAATCACAAAGAGATACTAGGAACTGTTACTCTTCTGACATGATTCTGACCAATATATAGGAACTAAATACTAAGTAGAAATAATGGAAACCTTGGAAAGTAGTGGCCATCTCTGATATGTTTGCTATTCTGGCACATAAGATGGGAGAAATATGAACTAAACAACAAGATAGTAAGGTAGATTGGAACTTGACTGAATGACTGAACCCCCCAAAATGAGCAACTGGTACTGGAGTGCCCAGGAGTCTCTGTCCTTGGTGCTGATCTATTTCATTTTTTTAAAAATCATTTCAGTAAAGACCTAGATAGCATACTGATCAAAAATGCGAGTGACACAAAGATGATGCTTGGTATGATAAAAATTAGATGTGTTCTTTTTGGCCTCAGAAGATAAAACTAGAAGTAGAAATGTAGAGCTGTCCAACTCTACAGTGGTTGAGATACTCAGATGTAGTAAGATGGGCATCACTAGAGATTATTAAGCCTGAAGCGGAATGAGGATGTTGTAAAGGGATTTCTTGTCCGTGTATAGGTCAGACAAAGTGACTACCCTACCCTACCCTACCCTACCCTACCACTGTTAGATTCTATGGGTATTTCATAGGATCAAACATTTATAACTGGCTGGAAACTTGGAGGGCAAGTCCAGTGCCCGGTCTACTATCTTATTCTGCTCCTGTATTGGTCTGGGCTTGTAGGGCATGCTGATCATACACAAAATTGGTATGCCATGATGAAAACAGTGTTTGGATCTAGCCTTTCACTCCATGTCAACATGTACCAGTTGAGCTTATTTTTTATTTCTGAGCCCTGGATAAAGGGTATGTGGGACATGCTAGACCTAGTTTGCTCCCTCCCTTCTCTCAGCTTGATTTCACCTCATGACTACCTACTAATCACCTGACAGTGTCCTTCAGTTAGTAGTTGGCACTCCATATATTTAAGTTTAATTGCCTTAATAAGTTCTAGTCATCAGTCCTTGCCAGCCAGCTCCACCTAACCCAATTCAGTGGGTAGTTCCTCAGGGGTCCCAGTCCAGTCTAGTCAATTACCTCCCTCCCTTCCTGGCTTCTCTCTCTCCTTCCCTTCCTTTCTCTCTTTCTTTCTTCCTCCCTCCCTTCCCTTCTCAGTAATCTGTTTTACTGTTCATATTCCAGGAGAACCTTATGGCAACAGGCAAAGATAGTCTCTATTATTTCAATCTTCTTTTAGATATTTCCCAGTCAGTGTGCTCTCTGGCTTGTTCATTTCCTGCTGCATTTTGGATCACTACATCTGCTATGTTCTTACATCTGCTCTTTCCTTTATCCTAGATCAACCTGTTCACTGCTAAAAGCCAGCATCTCCTAGCAAATGCCAAAAAACCACAGGGTCTGAGCAATCAAAGCGAGGCATATTGGAGACCTTGATAGCTCAGTGACTTTTTGGTCCTGTGTGTTCTTCCCTTCAGATCTTAAGCTGTTTTTGCCAAACATCAAAGGGCACAAACAGACACCTAGCTTTTATAGTACTATCTAGCTTATTGCAGAGGAAAGAGGGCTGTATTTGGCATCAGAGGACCTGTGATTGAGTCTCAGCTTTGCTGTTTGTGGTTTATGTGACTATACTCGAATTACTTCCCTCTCTCCAAGACTCATTCTCCCCATTTGCAAAATGCAGAGGTTGGACTAGAATCAGCTTTTTTTTTTTAACCTTTTTTGAGTGTGTCATGAACCTTTGGCAAAGTCTATGTAGCCTTTCTCAGAATAACACTTCTAAAGCCATAAAATAAAATACTTAAGATTTCAAGGAAAACCAATTATGGTGAAACATTTATCAAATCTATATACAAATATAAACATATATAGGTCTAGATAAATTACTTATATATACACACAAACACATATGTTTGTGTACATATACATATGTAAATATGTATAGAATATATTATACATATTAAAATATAAAACAAGTTCATGGGCCTAAGAATCAAATTCCTGCCCTACATAATCTCTAGAGTTCCTTCTAGCTCTGAATCCTAGGATTTCTATATACTGATTTCAAGGCCTTTTGGTTTTTTAGGGAGTTATTGGTTTTCATCTAAGTTCAGGTGCCTGATCACAGAGGCAGAAAGAACAATCTGCCAAATCCCATACCTGACAGATACATCCCAGGACACAGGTGATTGTCAGCTGAGCAGTGGAAGAAAACAATGCAGTGGTCATGTAAAAGCATGAAGCAAATAGGATTCAATGGCAGAAAATTTCATAATGGTGCAATTGGGGACCTCAAACCCTAGGATGTGAGACTATTAAAAATAATCGGGCATGCTTAGCTTACAGAAGAGAAAATATGTGGAATAGGAGAGGGGTGCATTGGATCATAGATTTAGAGCTGAAAGGATCTGACTTTAGAAGCATCTAGTCCATCCTCCTTATTTTACACTTAATAGAGTCAGATGTAGAGTAAGAAACTCAAAGTCCTTTTAGTCCAAACCCTCTCATTTTACAGGTGAAGAAACTGAGGCTGAAAAGCTCAAGAGACTTGCCCATAACATTAGAGGTAAAATTTGATCTCATACCTCTCTGCCTTCTACCATCCCATTCTTTTTGTCAGGAGAGAGATAAAGACCTAGAGGATGAATGTGACTTGTCCAAGGTCATGCTGATAATAAACAGGAGAGCTAATATTACAACTCAGACTTTCAGAACAAATATGGAGCTCCTTCAACTCACTCTTTACTGTGTTTTGTTGTTACTCAGTCATTTTCCAGGCATGACCAACACCTCATGACCCCATTTGCAATCTTAGAATGATTTGCCATTTTCTTCTCCAACTCATTTTACAAAAGAGAAAACTGAGAAAAACAGGGTTAAATGACTTGTCTAGGATCACACAATTAATGCATTTCTGAGGTCAAATTTGAACTCAAGTCTTCCTAATTCCAGACATGGTAGCACTCTATCCATTGTATCTTTTCTCATGTTAGCCATCTTTAAAAATGTGTAGTCCTATCCTATATACAAGACAGATTAAACTTGTTTGGGACTGATGAATAACATTACAAGCAGGCAATTTCTGTTCAACAGAGATCCTCCTTTTTTCTTGGATCAGATCTGTGATTTATTTCATCATAGATAGAATTCAGGAGTTGAAGACAAGAAGATATGAGACCTAATCTAATCACCTGACCTCAATTTCCTCTCTATAAAATGGGAATAATAATAATAATAACACCTACCTCACAGGGTTGTTGTGAGAATCAAATAACATAGTATATGTAAAGTGCTCTGCAAACTTAAAATCTTTATCTATTGTTATTTGAGGAAAACCCTTAATAGAGAAACTTCCTTGACTAATGAAACTTGCCGTCTCCTGTGTAACTAGAGGGTTGCTTTTAATATCAAGAGGTTAAGTGGCTTGCCTAGGGCCACAATTCCAATATTAGCAGAGATAAGACTAGAACCCATGGCTCCATGACTTGGCAAAATATAGACCTAAACTTCCTAAATAACTGGACTCCGCTGTTGTATCATGAATTCTTTGTTAGCTAGAGAGCTTATTTGACCTTCTACTAGGTATGATACCAGCTGGGTGACCCTGGGCACTTAAATGTGCCAACATGGAGAACAAAATCTGACAAATTCTACCAACATGACCCCAGCTACCAAATAAATGTTGTTTGTTTATTATTTGCCCCCATAAACATGAAGTCAAGGGTTCGTCACAAAACTGACTCACTAGGTCACAGATTCTTTTTTTTTTAATTTTATTTAATTGATTAATTAAGAAATTTTTTCTATGGTTACATGATTCATGTTCTTTCCCTCCCCTCTTCCCACACCACTCTCATAGCCAACAAGCAATTCCACTGGGTTTTACACGTGTCATTGATTAAGATCTATTTCCATATTATTTTTATTTATTTATTTATTTTTAAAAATCCTTACTTTCCATCTTAGAATCAATACTGTGTATTGACTCCAAGGCAGAAGAGTGGTAAGAGCTAGGCAATGGGAGTCAAGTGACTTGTCCAGGGTCACACAGCTGGGAAGTGTCTGAGGCCAGATTCTATTTCCATATTATTGATATTTGCACTAGGGTGATCATTTAGAGTCTACACCCCCAATCATATCCCCATTGACCCATGTGATCAAGCAGTTGTTTTTCTTCTGTGTCTCTACTCCTATAGTTCTTTCTCATAAGTCCCTCAGAAATGTCTTGGATCATTGCATTACTGTTAGTAGAGAAATCCAATACATGCGATTGTAGGTCACGGATTCTTAGAGGCCCCTCACAACATGTTCATGAGGCTAGCTCCCATGCTTGTTAAGACTCATCAAAGAAGAAGGTGAACTTTTCTCATAACTATATTTAGATTTCTCTGTGTCTTGCAATTCAACTGAATTCAACAGATGTTCTTTGCTTCTGCTGCCTGATTATGCTGTCCTTTGTATCCCTGGGTTTAGCACACAGTAAATGCTTCATAAATGATCTTTGGTTGGTTGTGACCACCTAAAAAGAGCTTAAAATATCCATTTTAATAAAAATATTTATTTTAGCTGCTTTATGAATGACATGAAAAAATAAGCCAAGTAAAGATGGATATGAATGGATTCAAAGTGATATACACAGAACCAGGGAAAACAATAAATACAACACTTACAGCAACCTAAAAAGGAAGAATAAGAGCAACAATAAACAATACTGAAGCCTGAAAAAGTACAATGACCTGGGGCAGTTGGTGGCTTTGTGGCTAGAGCGCTATGCCTGCCTGGGTCCCAGAGGTCCTGAGTTCTAATCTGACCTCAGACACTTCCTAGCTATGTGATCCTACCCCATTGCATAGCCCTTACCACTTTTCTGCCTTGAAACCAATACTTAGCATTGATTCTAAGAGAGAAGATGAGGGCTTAAAAATACAGTGACTAAGCTTAGCCTCAAAGAGGAAATATGAAATGATACCTCTCTCCCTTGACGTGCCCACAGGAGTTGGGGATCATGCATGTAGAGTACTGCAGTATAGTGTCAGATATTTTTCTGCATTAGTTTTGCTGACTATCTCATCCTTTTTTAAAAAATTCTTTTTTATAATCTCTCTGGGTTAGAGAAGATGAAGGGATATAGTAGGACAGATCAGAATATCACTACAATTTATTATTTTTAATGTCAAGAGCCATTTTCTCCAAAACATTTATTTCTATTTGAAAGATTCAAATTCACTTGAATAGCCATTCAAATTCACATGAAGAACTCTGAAGGCAAGCATTATCCATGAGGCTGACTGTTAATCAATTGGATTCCAGATCCCCAATAAGGCTAGTTTATTTCCCCCCCCTCTTCTTTTGAAAAGGAATCCTTTGCTTGATTCCTTTGCTTATATCAGAAATATTTTGAAGCAATAGGTAACACCCACCCACATGAATGTTTCAAAGTCTCTAAATTCCCCAAACATGAACTGCATGTCAAACCATTCTTTAAATTGACTTTAGACAGCTTTTCCTTCTGGGCAGTCTCTTCTGACATTCCCACCAATGTTTCCATAGTAACTAATGTGTTCAGAATGTGTGTGTGTGTGTGTGTGTGTGTGTTATTGGAGGTGTATGTGTGTGTTATTGGAGGTGGGGGGGGGTGGCGAGGAGAAGCAGAGAAGATGAAAAACAAAAGAGAAAAACCAAATAAGAGAGCTACACATCCAAGGCTTTGGGGAGGAACTTACAAAGTTTTATCTATCACTTGTTTTAGAAGACCAGGAGGGCTCACATGGACTCCTGCCCCATCTGTCCTCCCATTCCCTTTCCCATCCCTGCTCCTAAGGGATGGGATACAGCTAGACCTACTCCCAAAGGTGCCAATTAGCATTTTATTGCACACCAAGGATCACCCATTAATGACCATTTGGAGTGCTTCTCACCCAGATTTTCATCTATATGCTTCCCTCCTCCCCCCTCCCTAGGCAGTCCATTAGTTACTATGGTAACAGTGAGGTAATTGGGATCTGTCACTGATCTGCCCAGAAAATATAGGATCAAGTCAATTTATAGGTTTGTTGGGAAAACAGTGGTTAGGAAATGTACCTGTAAGTAATTATTATGGCTGTGTGTGAATGCCCATTGAGGTGAGGAGTGTTGGAACTTTATTAGGACAGTTATGCCTAAGCCGGGATGTCTTCCCTTGCCCCCCCCATCTATAAAATGGTTCTGTGCCACATTGATGACATTAGGGAGGTTACTTAATGGACAATTATTTTCTCATGACATCTAGAACAGTGGCATCTTCTTTGATTAAAACAGCTGTTCCTCCAAACTCATTTCTGTTATAACTTTACTTGATTAAACCCTGAGTCATCTGCAGGCTAAGTCAGCCCAGGGGGCCATTCTTTTGTGGATATACTTGGAGATAGATACAGTGATGTGCTGAAATGACTTCTAACCAGAGCTGATTGTTAAATTGTCACCTCAGAAATCAATAAATGCTACAAATCAGGGCTTTATTTATTTATTTTTAAATTGTCTACTATTCAGAAAGTGAGAGAAAAATGTGAGAAAAAATAAGGCAAATTATTGCCTCTAAGGATATACAGTTTAGGCTCCCATGCCATGAAATGATCCCATCTCTGTCTGTTGAATTCCTATAGTTGTTGTTCATTCATTTCAGTGATGTCTGATACTTTATAACCCCATTTAGGGTTTTCAAGGAAAAGATACTAGAGTGGTTTGCCATTTCTTTCTCCAACTCATTCTATAGGAACTAAGGCAAAAAGGATTAAATAACTTGGCCAGGGTTACCCAGCTACTAAGTGTCTGAGACTGGATTTGAACTCATGAAGTCATCTTATGAGTCTTTCTGATTCCAATTCCTCTTCACTACCTAGCTGCTCCAAGCCATCTTTTAAAGGAAGAGTTCATGTAGCACTTCCTCTAGGAAGCCTAGGGAAGTAGTTTGGTATAGTAAAAATCTGATGATCTGGGTTCAAATTTGACTTTTGTTATCACCTATGTAAGCTTGGCCTATTCCTGCCCCAGCTTCCCCATGTGAAAAATGAGAGTTGCATTACTTTTTCTAAGTTTCTTCCAGATCTGCATCTATGATTCTCAATTGCCCCTAGAACAGAGGTGGGATGTCAGGGTGGGGATGGATATTATGGATCAGATGACTTAGTTCACTTAGGTTAGAGTACTTGGAAAGGATAATGATGGAGGGATATGGTACTGCTCTACTTATGGAAAGGCAAAATTGCCAGGCTTAAGGAGTTTATATTTCATTCAGTAGCTATAGGGAGCTATTACAGCGAAGAGATATGACAAGTTCTCTGCATCAGAATGATTTGTCTGGAAATCTTCTTAGGGTTGGAGTAGGGTCTTAGGTAGAGAGCTGAAAGGAACTTTAAGACCCATCTAGTTCCACCTTCTCATGTACGTAAGAAAACATAGAAGGCCTAAGAGTCGGTCATACTGTACCCAAGATTGCAGAGATAGTAAGAAAGTGATGAGATGGAATTTGAACTCAGTCCCTAAAGTTTCAGGTTCTCTGATTGTCCTTTGTATTACATCACACTGCTGAATCCTGAATGGGGGGAGATGATATAAGGGAAAGTTACCTCTTAAAAGGCTCTTGCAACAATTCAATGGGATAATAGTGAGGAATATTAGGGTAGTAGCAGTGGAAACAGAGGGGAAAGGAAGAATTCTAGAGACCTTCTGGAGAGATAATCTTCAAGTCTATGGCAACTGATTTTGTATTGTGAGGAGAGAGAATTTAAACATTTAGCCTGAATTTAAACATGACACAAAGAGTAGATAATGGCACTCCTGAAAGAAGAAGTTACTTTAGAAGGAGATTTTTGAGGGAAAGATGGTGAGGCTAGTTTGGGCTATGTTGAGTTTGAAGTGATGGGCAGGACATCCAGGTAGAGGAAGAGACAACAATAATAGATGTGAGGAACATGAAGAAAGGTTTCATATAGAAGATGAGTCTTCTGGAAGGAAGAGAGTCTGTAAGATGGAAGTCAGTTGGGAGAGGATGCTCTCAAGTCAGAGAGGCAGCAATTCTGAAGGCATGGAGATGGGAGATGGAGGATCAGGTATAAGGAATAGAGGGAAGGACAAGTTATCTGATGATGATGATGATGATCAGCATTATTAACCTTGAGAAAACTCTCCTGTAAGTCTTCAGAAAGAAGATGAGGAGTCAGCAAAAGAGATAAGGAAGAAGTTAGAGATGGGAGAATAGAACCAGGAGAATATATCTCAGGCAAATCACTTCCTTCTCTTGGTCAGTCTCCTAATTATTAAAATGTAGAGGTTGACTATAAGGTCCAGCTTGAAGTCTATATATTTTATTCCACGGGAGAAGAGAATACCCAGACTGGAGGGGAGGCATTAACAGTGGAATAGGGCCACTGGGTTGTATGGTGGATAGAGTGCTAGGTCTGCAGTCAGGAAGA
The DNA here is from genome assembly GCF_027887165.1 of Monodelphis domestica. Taxonomy (NCBI): domain Eukaryota; kingdom Metazoa; phylum Chordata; class Mammalia; order Didelphimorphia; family Didelphidae; genus Monodelphis; species Monodelphis domestica. Next base: position 81,081,532 of record NC_077231.1, read on the forward strand.
TCTGATTTAAAATTGAGCTTCATATACTTATTAGGTGTGTGACTCTGGGCAAGTCATTTATCCCTGTTTCCTTATCTGTAAAATGAGATGGAGAAGGAAATGACAAACCACTCCATTGTCTTTGACAAGAAAACCCCAAATGGAGTCACAAAGAGTTAGAAACAACTAAAAAATGCCTGCAATTGACAGTGGAACAGGCCAAGGAAGATGCCTGGATGGTGGTGGGGGGAAGCCACTGGATTTGGTGATTAATGCCAGTGGTATTGAAATAACACTTTCAGCAAAGTAGTAGAAGTGAAAGTCAAATTGGAAGGGATCAAGGAAATAGTAGGAAGCAAAGAATACATTAAGTATGGACTTATTTTGAACTATGTTGGGCTAGGATGGGGAAGAAAGATATGGGCTGATTGTTTAAGAGTTTGGGATTAGGAGGGCCTTTCTCTGATTAATGAATTAGGGAGAACTAAGCATGTTTGAGAATGGAAGGAGCTAGTGGAAAAAATATATTAGAATTTAGATGAACACATTTTAGTAATTTTGGAAGCAAAGTCCCAAAATGCTTTCCAAAATGACTGTTCAAAACTACCAATAATGCATTAGTGTGCTTGTTTTTTCTGCAACCCCTCCAACAATTGCCATTTACTTTTTTTGGCCATCTTTGCCAATATAGTGAATATGATATTGAATCTCAGAATTGCTCTAATTAGCATTTTTCTATGAGTGATTTGAGGCATTTTTTTTTCACCCAACTGTTGATAACTGGAATTTCTTCCTTTGAAAACTATTTGCTATAACTTTTGACTATTTACCTAGTAGGAAATAGCTCTTGATCTTATAAATTTGAGACATTTCTTGGATATTTGATCTTTATGATAGAAACTTGCTGAAAATATTTCCCTGAGTTAATTATTTCTAATTTTGGTTGTATTTATTTGGGGAAAATAAAAAAAAAATCAATATCACTTCCTCCCTTCCCAGGAGTTTATAAACCATCCCCTTAATAACATATTCTAGAATTTTATCAGAAAGAGGTCAAGCTTATTCTCTTATAATTTGAAGTGACTTCTTTACCCTTTTTTGGTGGGAGGTGCTGAGCAGAAATTGGAACATACATTTCCCATCTCCATTCCCATGGCACCTTTCATATTTTTCAAAAATGTAAAATGAACTAGAGAAGGAAATAGCAAACCACTCCAATATCTTTGCCAAGAAAACCCATTTCACCAACTGCCTATTGGACATTTCAACCTAGATATCTCATTGATATCCCAACTCATCATGTCCAAACTAGAACTCATTTTCTTTCTTCCCAGCTCCAAGTTTTTTCTCAATCTAGAATCAGCACTACTCCAGGCCTCCTCTTCTTTTTTTCAGGCTTTCTTCTTTTTTAAAAATCCTACCTTCGGTCTCAGAATTGATACTAAGTATCAGTTTCAAAGAATAAAAGTGGTAAGGACTAGGCAATTGGGGTTAAGTGATTTGCCCAAAGTCACACAGCTAGAAGCAGCTGAAGCAAAAGAAAAGGAGTTAGATATTATGGCAAAGACCTAACTGGAAACAAAGGGTTTGCCCTTACTTGGAAAATTAATGAATTCTACTCTATGAATATAAAGGAATATTATTGCACCAAAAGAAATAATGGAAGGGATGATTTCAGAGCTACCTGGGAAGACTTCTATGAACCAATATTTAGTAAAGTAAACAGAATCATGCAATATATTATAATGATACTATAAAGAAAGGCAACTGCAAAAAGCTTAAAAACTGTGTTCAATGCAATGACCAACCCTGATTCCAGAAAACCACTGATGAAACATGCTACATACCTACCGACAGAGAGGCAATGGACTCAATTTGTAGAATGAGACATAGTTTTCAATATTTCCAATGTAGGTTTGTTTTGCTTGACCATGCAAATTTATTTCAGGGCTTATGGGAGAGAGAGTTTCCACTTATGGAGGGAATATGTGGGAGTGGGAAGGATAGGATAGTCAATAAAAAGAAAAGTAAAAGAAAAGGCCACTGAAGCATTAAAAAAAATGCACAGAAGAGATCCAAAAGTCACAAAGAATCTTAAACAACAGAATTTTGAAAGTGACATGTTGAATTGATTATATATTGAAAGGGATGTCACTGGTCTGGACAGATGCCCTTGGTCTTCAATAATTTTTAATGATTACTTGGAGAAAGTCATAGCAGGAGTTCTTAATAAGATTATAAATAATGAATTTGTGAAGAAAAATATGCATTAGACAAAACAATCAGGATTATTGTTATAAAACCGAAAGGGATTCCATGGAGTACAAATACTTCATTTTACAAACAGGGCTCTTTGGGGAAAACCCAGGTTCCTTTAACATGATAGCAACCTCCATGGTTGGGATTTGTCCTGGGTATGCCAGGCCTTCTAACATGAGGTACTACCATATGGATGGTGGCTAGCCTCTTTTGATTAACTGTACAGCTTGTGACAGTGTCTCTTCTAATAGAATGGTGATAATAACGTCTGGACCCAAGATGATCAGTTTAGAAGGGATTTTAGAAATCACTGAGTTTCAATCATTTTATTTTTGTTGTTCTTCAGTCATATCTGACTCTTTGTGACCATTTGGGGTTTTCATGGTTTTCCATTTCCTTCTCCAGGTCATTTTACAGATGAGAAAAATGAGGCAAACAGGATTAAGTGACTTGCCCATGGACACACAGCTAGGAACTGGGACTGAATTTGAACTCAGGTCTTCCTGATTCGGGGTCTCTTGCTATCCACTGGGTCACCCAATTGCTTCAGGAATATAAAATGACTGGTCTAAGATTTGAGAGGGAGTGAACATCAGAAACAGGATTTGAACCCAAGCTATGATGACTTCACAGGGCTCCATATTACCATGCTTGCTTTTTCCTTGAAGATTTATTGCCAGACCTGTTTGATAAAAGGAGGTAAAGCATTCAGTTACGAATGCAAGGTAACATTAAAATTATGTCATCAGGTTACTTTTTATAAGGACATTTATAGACTCTCACTTTCCCTATATTTCTTTAGTATATGAAAGAGCTCTGGTTGGTATTCCCTACCTTTCCCTGGCTTTTGGGTGACAATTGTTTTCCTGAATAATAGTGATTAGGATGAAGATAATAATAACTATTATTTCCATAGTGCTTTGACTTTTTTTTTAAATTTTTGCAAATCCCCTTTTTTTTCAAAATACCCCTGTAAATCTGGTGATACAAGGATTTACATGACCCTTTTTACATTTGAAGAAATAAAGTCTGAGAGAAGTTTAGAGTCTGAAGGGATCTTAGAGGACATCTAGTCAAATGCTCTTATTTTTACTGTGGAAAGGAAAGCCCGAAGGTCAAGTGATTTAACCATAGTCACTCAGCTAGCCAAAGACAGAACTAACAATTTCAGCTCCTGCACTGCCTAAAGCAAGGCTTTCTACTCTACTTTTCCTATCATAAGGTGCTTTTCCTCTTTTCAAAATTCTGAGTCTCCCGTTCACGGACACAAAAAGGTGTTCTGGAGTCTCTGTCTCCTTCCACCGCAGAGTAGTGCCCGGCTGCCCTCTAGAACCACAGGATCATAGATTTGCTGCAGCAAGGGGCCTCAGATGCCATCTGATGCAAGGTCCTCATTTTACAGATAAAGAAACTGAGGACTAAAGGTTATATGACTTGCTCCATGTTTCCCTAGTTAAAGAATGATAGCGTGGAGGAGTGATTCGCAGTCTTCGACCCCAATCCCAGCACTCCTACTGGCCAAGCTGCAGTCTCTCAGACGTGGTCAACAGCCAGCAGGTGCTTAAGGCCTGACTGGGGGCCACGGTTTCGGCCCAGGTTGACTCTAGAAACTGTGCCAGCGCCCAACCAGCAGCCTGGGACGGGCTCTCCGGGGGCACAGAAGCAGCCGGCAGCTCGACGCTTGGCCGCTGTGGGACCAGGTAGGGCGTGCTGAGAGCTGGGAAGACAGGCGGCACTGCCTCGCCTCGCGGAGCGGGGCTCTGGAGGCTTCTTTCTGCCTGCGCTACGTTGCGCTGCGCCCTCTGGCACGCTCCCCCATTGGGCAGAGCTAGAGCGCCCCGCTCAGGCTCCGGGTCCCGGCTGCTGGGCTTCCGGAGCGACGAGGCAGTGGCCGAGGCGGCGCTAGTGTCCTCCCTACTACTGAGGTGAGCAGGACATTGGCCGGGCTCTTGAGGGATATTAAGGGAACAGCCCTGGCTGGGACGAGTTGGGGGTGGGGGGCGCTAGAGAGAGAGGGACTTCTTTCTCCAAGTTAGCTCACTCCTCAAAAATGCAGGTGTCAGAAAGTTTTCGGGTAGGCGCGCCCCCGGAGGACAGCTCCCAGTCTGACCTAGGTATGCCCTGGGAGAGAGGGTATCTGACAGGACTGGGATGGGATTGCTCTGTGCCGCGGGGACTGCTGGGAGCCCTGGGATAAGGTCACTGACAATTGAAACACACACGCAGTCCTTGCCATTTCAACCGCGGGGCGCAGAGGAAGATCTGGAGAAAGAAAAATGTCTGGGGCGGGGAAGCCTGTCTTCTCCAAGAGCAAAGGGTTTTTCAAATGTATTTTGTGGGGGAGGGGTTTTGGGGGGGGAAGTGGGGATGGTAAATTTTTCTTACCTCCTTCCTTTCAAAGTGGCAGCTCTTAAAAGTTGTATTGAGATTCTCTCCCCTGACCTCCCAGGCATTCCCGTCGGGGGCTTGCATGGAAGACAAATCTAAGGCAATGTAGGCAAAGCTTTCAGTTATAACTGCACAAACTTCCTGCCCTAGGCCCACCCTCCAGAGGAATTGAAGGCAAGCTTGAAGGGGGGGGGGGGGGAAGGAAGAAGAGGAGAACCAGGAAGACTTCTTCAAGTACTGAACTGGGGCTTTTGAGTTGAAACTCATCACCAGCTGGGAAACAGGCCAATTAAAAGTTAACAGGTCAGCGGGTCCAGATTTCGGTTTTCTTTCTTGTAAATAGTTAATCATGGACAGGGACAAGAGGTCCTGAGGTAGTTAACATCTCTCCCTCTTGGAATTTTTTTTTAGGATGGGGAAGGCGTCCAGAGTTTTCTTTCATTCTTATCCTACAGCACTAAATTCTAGGCCTGAGCACTGTGCAACAACAGAGGTGAGCTCATTTGGCAGGCAGCAGGGAGCCTATTTGCTTAAGAGAATTATATCCCACTGATATTTGGGCTTATTTCTCCAACATCCCAACTGATACTAATTATACAGCCTTTCCTTGTACAACAGCCTTACTTAATTCTCATGACTTCCCCTCCGTATTCTGACTTCTTTTCAAAAAGACACTGCCACAGCTCACCTCGATCTAGAAAAATAATTAAAAATGTCAAAGAAGTCGGGAGGTTTCCCTTTAAAACCAGTGGCTTTTGTTCTTAAAGAACGTGGAGGGATATCTTAGGGAAACATTTTCCAGCTCAAGATGATCCACATTGACATGCCTTTTGGCATTCAATTTGATGAATTTATTAAGCATTTATTGAGTCATCAGTGTGACTTTGGACAAGTCACTTAACTTTCCTGTTTCCTGGTCTGTAAAATGAGGGTCTTCTACTAAGAGGCTTTTGAGACCCCTTCTAGCTTCAAATCTGTTATCCTGTCACTGTAAGCACCTACAATCTGGTACTGTGCTAGGTGCTAAGGATTGGAAGACAAAACTGAACACAGCTCTTGCCTTTAAAGAGTTTACCTTCTTCTGGTTGTTGGAGGTACTAAGAACCTACCTCTACCTTTAACTTCATGTCTGTAACTCACAACAAAAAGGAGGATCTGACTGTCACTTTTTGTTTCAATGACATAAGACTTTGGATTTAGAGCTGGCAGCAACCATGAGAAGAAATCAGATCCAAAACACTCTCTTTGGGATTGGACTCTCTCAAAAGGAGAAACTGAACACTTAGAGAGATGTTCAGCTACATAGTGCAGTGGATCACTGGGCTTGGAGTTAGGAAGACCCAAGTTTAAATCCTGATTCAGACAGTTGGCTCAGGCAAGACATTTATCCTTTCTGGGTCTCTGCTTCCTCATTTGAATAACAAGAGGGTTTTCACCTTGGGTCACTTCCAACTCTAAATCTGTGATCTTATAAGTGATCTGATTCCAAATTTAGTGTCCTCTTCCCTCCCCCATCCCACCCCTTCCAGCCTTTGTGTGAAGCTTTGTCACTTCTACCACTCAGTTTTATAGATGGGCATTTTTTTTTAAAGAAGCCCTGCAGAAGGAGCTTAATAAAAAGAAAGAAAAGTGGGCATTCTGAAAAGGATAGGAATATATTTTTCTAGCCCAGAAAGGATGACATTATCCAGAGTGTTGGAAAGTGTGTTTGAAAGAGGGCAGAGCGTCCACTCACACACATTTCTCTCTAAGGAGCATGGAGATTTGATTTAGAACCGCAGTTCATTTGGTTTTTGTAATATTCTGCAGTGATCTCTAATCATTGCAGACCATATATTGAACAGAAGCTTTTAATCCCTGCTACCAAAATGTTTTGCGTCCATTTGAACACTTCCAAATTGAAATGCTGAATTAGTATTCATTGAAAACCAGTTTCTCACAAAGAATGTATCTGGAATGAAACCTTCCTAAGCCTTCTTTGCATTTCCAAGTGCACCTTCAATTCTTTACAAAAGTCATTGTTCCTGGGGATGGCAGCTTTTGTCAGTTCCCTCATGTCACCTCCAGAGGGCACAGCCATCCCAAATTTTCTGAGTTTCAGCCTTGCCAACAATTCATTGTCAGGGAAACAGTGGCTTTTTATTAGTTTGGAATCTTGGAGCAAAAACCCAAACCTGAACCCCACACCCTAAATATTGCCACAAATCAATCAATCATTCATTCAAGAAAAGTTTATTAAGCATGTATGCTAGGTACTGTGTGAGGTGTCTTTCAGGTACAAGGCAGGTAGTAGAACAGAAGGACTTTGGAATTAAGAGGACCTGAGTTCAAGGAGTGACTGTAATTTCTTTTCTTGTGACCTTGGGCAAATGACAACTTCTCTAATGAAAGGGATTGCATTATCAAGGATTCTTAACCTTTTGGGAACTCCTTTGGCAAGCTAGTAAAGCTGATGGATTCCTTTTCAGAATTATGTTTTCAAATGCATCAAAAAAAATATGAAGGATTACAAAGGAAACTGATTAGATGACAATTCGGTTATCTATTTGGATGGATGGAGGATAGATAGATAGATAGATAGACAGACAGGTAGATAGATAGATAGATGATAGATAGATGATAGTTCACGTTACAAACCTTTAGATAGATGAAATGACCTCTAAGGTCATTTCAGTTCTAAATCTGTGAATAGTCCAATCTCCAGTGATTGTTTTATAGAACATGTCACAGTATTTTTAAACAAACTATCTACATTTTCATCTTGGTTAGATGGAACCAAGAAGCTATGGCAGAAATGTTGGATCCTCTGATGAAGCAAACATGTTCCAGGTTTAAACATTAATACCAGCTGGGTTCAAACTGTGCCCTTTGTTTTTCCTAAACTCATTAAATAGCATATTTGCTATAGCCTTGACCTGGTATTTGGCAGAGAAATTACATTCAAGGAACCAGGTTCCCTGAAAAGTCCGAAGTTTGGGCTTGTTCAATTACACCAAATATCGTTTGTGTAATTATATTACCCGAAATACCACTGTAGCATTAGCATTCAGGCTGTTATTGTAAAATAGAGTATTATGTTGGGATAATTGTTTTAGAAGCTTTTGCTGTGGAAGCTGTGCAAAACATTTGGGAGGATTTATTTTGGTAGCATCAAAATTTATGGTGACTTTTTATTTTAAAATGTCTTTATTCATCTGCAGAGGAGGGAGATGTTGATGTGAATTTGCTCCAAGAAGAATGGGGTTATTTTCTTTTTAAAAACTGACATTAGGCTATCTATTCTGCCTGCTTTGTCTCAGCTTTCAAGACTGTTTTTAAGTGTGCAGTTGAATGAGGGTAAGAATGGGAAAAGAAAGAAGAAGAGATAAGGAATTGTGCAGAGCATTTGTGGATTTCTTTTATGTGTTTTCTTTCAAGCCTTTGTTTGCTGTTAACTTTCTGCCATTTTCTTTTGCTGATTCTTTACTAGTTAACATTAAGCTTAAAAGAAACTGTGACATGAATGTGTGAAGGGGATTGTAAATTATTTAAAACTGTTTCAAGTAAGGATATGCATATATGTCTGTATACAGGGAGAAGGAGAGAGTGAGTGTGCTTTGTATATACTATAAACTTATTTCCATATTGGCATCTTGTTTGAAAATTTTTGGAAATAATTTAAGGTTGGTATTGGAAGTGTCCAACTTTCCTGTTTCGTTCTTTGAAGATGCCAGAGATGTGCTTCTGATACCAAAACATAGGCTGTGTTGCCTGAGGAAGGAGGTTTAAGTAGCAGGAGCTGCAAAATGTGCAGCAGAATCAAAAGGGGCCCTTTGGAAATATCCCTGAAGTCTGGTTAAGCCTCACATTAGCCAATCTGGACTAATGTCTGTAGTGGGGAACGATAATTAGCAAATCTACAAATTATCCCTCTGCTTTATGTTTCAATGCTGGAAGCTTAAATGTTAGTTTAATGATTTATGCCTTGATTGTTTATGTTCATCCTGTCTCCCTGAAGAGACTGTAAAATCCTTTCGTGTAGGGACAGGACTTTATCTTATCTCCCCTCCCCAAAGCCCCATTAGGATTGCCTAGCACAATGGTAGGCCCTTTGTTGCTAAGTCCTGTTGATTCTCTTGACACAGTATTTCCTTTCTGTGCTGTGTCCTCTGGAGTTCAAACCCAAGACCACCACCAAGGTTTAGACCTTCATCACTTTTTACCTGGATGATGGTAAATTTTCTCTTTGTTGTTTTTCTATGGACTCTCAAAAAAGAAAGAAAGAAAGAAAGAAAGAAAGAAAGAAAGAAAGAAAGAAAGAAAGAAAGAAAGAAAGAAAGAAAGAAAGGAAGGAAGGAAGGAAGGAAGAAAGAAAGAAAGAAAGAAAGAAAGAAAGAAAGAAAGAAAGAAAGAAAGAAAGAAAGAAAGAAAGAAAGAAAGAAAGAAAAACAGCAAGGGCTTCTTGCAGTGGATATCTAAAATGGATTCTGAAAGATGATTAGCCTGGAACACAGAATTACATGGTAAGACTTGGAAGGGGGCCTGGGAATTTAAGTCCAGTCATCTCATTTGACAGCTCAGGATACCGAGTCTCAGATAAGTGACCTACTCAGACTCCCATACCTAGTGTCTGAGGCAGGATTCAAACCCAGCTCTATCTATCTTTCAGGCTGGCACTCTGTTTACTACTCCATACTACCTTTTTAGATTTTTCTTTTGCTTCAAGGCCCACAGGTGCCATCTTGTTCATATAGCTTTCCTAGATACTGAAGCTGAAAAGTGGTCTTTCTCTCACATATTTCTACTTCACTTTGTTTGGATTTTTCCTTTGTTTCAATCACACTCTATCAATTAATCAATCAACATTTTTATTAAGCGCCTACTATATACCAGGCATTGTGCTAAGTGCTGGAATACAAAAAAAAGGCAAAAGATAGTCCCCGCCCTCAAGGAGATTACATTCTAATGGAGGAGACAGGCAAACAAATATATGAAAAGCAAACTATATTTAGGATAAATAGGAAATAATTAAAAGATGGAAAATACTGGAATTAGGAGGGGTTGGGAAAGACTTTCTGTAGAAGGTGAGATTTTAATTGGGGCTAAAAGGAAGTCAGGGGAAGTCAGTAACTGTTGAGGAGAGGGAATATTCCAGATATGTCCATTGTTATCTCAGTTCATCACACTTCTGACTCCTCTTTAGTTTTGGTTCATTAAAAGCCCCAGATCCCTTTCAGGACAACTACTTTTCTTGGGGAGAAGAGGGAGAGATATGGATTAGAGGATAATATGATTAAATGGATGCATAACTGGATAGTAGGCCAGAATGAGAGAGTGATTTTTAATGATTTATCCTCAAGGCCTACAAGGACATACTTATTCTTGTGCTTTTAAACACTTTTTATTAGTTTATGCAAGAAGGTATAGATGGTATGATCATCAAATCTGCAGATAAAATAAAGTTATGAGGGACAGAATAATGCAGAACATAATGGAATCAGACTTCAAAAGATGAAATTCGATAGGGATAAAGGTGAAATCTTGCACTTGGGTATAAGAAATCAGCTTCAAAAATTTAAGATATATGAATAGAAAACAGTAATTCTGAAAGAGATCTGGAGTTTTTAGTGAACCAAAGCTAAACAGGGATCAGAATTGTGATGCAGCAGGTGAAAAAAATTATTGAGATTTTACAGTATAGTAAAAGAGGCATAGCTTTCAGGAATGGAGAGATGTTTGCCCCATGGTATACTCTGCTCACCTCAGGCCTCTTCTGGAGTCTGGTGTTCATTTCAGGGTACCTTAGTTTAAGAATGACAATGATAAACTAGAGTGTGTCCAGAAGAAGGCAGCTAAGATGATAGAAAGTCTTGAGTGTATGACATGAGGATCCCTTGAAGAAACTGGGAATGCATAATTTAGAGAAGAAGAGAGACTTCCAAGTATTTATTGGGCTGATATGTAGAAGTAGAATTAGATTTGCTCTGATTAGTTCCAAAGGGCAGAACCAGGAACAATGATGGACAGAAATTGTAAAGAGGCCGGTTCAAGTGCCTAAAATCTTCCTAACAACTAGTTATCTAAAGGTAGAGTAGACTCTTATGAGATAGTGATTTCCTTCTCTTTGGATATCTGCAACAGAAACTTTATGGTCACTTTCTTGGTATGCTATAATAGGGATATCTTCTGTGTCTGGATTCACTATTGAAGTACCTTCCAACTCTTAATATATGGGATTCTCATTTTTTAAGCTGCCTTGAGTCCAGCTAATAATCACAGAATCTTAGAGTTGAGAAGATCATCTATTCCCTTTTAGACCTGCCATCTTGATAATGAATCATTAAAAATCACTTTTTGAGTCTGGCTATCTATTCAGTTATGAATCCATTTGATTGCAATACCATCTAATCCATATTTCTCCATCTTCTCTATAAGAACAATCAGATATTTTATCAGAAGCATTGTTAAAATCTTGGCAAATGATATCTACGGCATTCCTTTCATCTTTGAGTTTAATTTTAATAATCCTGTCAGAATAGGAAATGAGGTTAGTCTGGCATATCCTGGTCCTGAAGAAGCCATGCTGGCTTTTGGTAATCACTGCTTCCTTTTTGAGATATTTGCCAACCATTTCTTTAATGATCCATTTTAATATTTTCCCAGGAGTCAATCAAGCTCATGAACCTATAATTTGCAGGCTCTGTTTAGTGAGTATTGCTGAATATTCCTTGTTGGCTCATAGACTTTTGTGGGGAAGCAAGAAGATTGAGTAGTTACAGTAGTAGCTTGAATTTTTCAATAGATATAGTTCTGAAAAATGGAATTTTTGTAAATCACATCCCATTTTATAAACTTTACTACATTCAGTCATTTTTGATAGTTAAAAACTCTTCATTTTCTTGGCAAAGTAGTGGGATAGTTGGTTACTTCCTTTTCCACTCATTTGACAGATTAGGAAACTGAGGCAAAGAGGGTGAAGAGACTTCCCCAGGATCACACAGCTAGTAAGTGCTCAAGATTAGATGTGAAATCAGGAACATGAGTCTTCTTGACCACAGACCTGGTGCTCTTTCCACTGCTCCATCTAGCTTCCTGCTTTACAATGTATGGGATTTAAAAGGAATTGACAACTTGAATGCATTTGTAAAGTAAATATTCTTTATAGGTTTATAGATTTTGAGTTAGAAGAGACCTCAAAAGTGATCCAGTCCAAAGCCAACTTTTTGTACCTGGGGAAACTAAGTCCCAGAGAAGGACAATATCTTCTGAAGGCCATTCAATTAGTAAGTAGCAAAGGTAGGAGTTTAAACATAGGTCCTTTGATTGCAATTGCAGTGTTCTTTCCATTGCTCCTTGGCTGCGCATTGGTTTTTATCAATTTGGATTTTCTTATAATAGTGACAAAAGCATAACAAAAGTGAGAGCCTATCTTTCTTTTAGTAGAAGGAGCAACCTAAGGTACAAGCTTCCTTCACTCTTACTACATGACTTTTAATAGGTTAGATTTTAAAATTTCATCCTCTCCTAGAGACTATGGAAATTGACCATAGAAGTTACTGATTATTAAGTCAGTGATCTCTGAACATTTCTTGATCTCCCTTTCCAGGCCTTCCCTTCCCCTAATGTGTTTGCGTGTGTGTGTGCATGCACATGTGTGTGTGCATGTGTGCATGTGTGCCTGTGTGTGAATTTGGACGGGAATCTTACCTATGAGGGCCAGGGTTGAATTCTTTGCAGCAGCCAGAATTTATTGTCTCTGAAGTCAATGGACATGAATTGAAATCCTTCCTCTTCTACTTATCTGTAGAAGCTGCCATATACTCAGGTGTATATTGAAGGCATTGGACTGGACAACCTCAGAGGTCCTTACCAGCTTTGATCCTAGGACTAAATGATTTCCAAGGGAGCTTTTAGCTCTAAATCTACGTCTATGAACTTGAACTGCTGTTTCATAATGCTTTCTCCAAATAGCAGTGTCGATTTTCCCAAGTCCTGTGGATAAGACCAGTTTAATTATTCATTGGATTGACAAGTTGAATGTGTATATATTTTAGTGTTTCCTCTCCCTCTTTTTCTAACTGTGAATTTAACAATTTTCTATAAGCAAACATTTCAGAATAAAAAGAGATAGTACATAAAACTCTGAGCTTCTGTTATGTATAGTTAGCTTTGAGAAAATGTGTATTTGTTAATTTAATGAGGTAGTAATAAAATCCCCCCTGATTGTATCTCCCTCTGAAATTATTTTTGTTTTCTTTTGTGTATTTTTCCATGATTTTTGGTAAGATAATTCTTGATCCTAAGGTAATATTCCACCCAAAGTTTTATTTATTTAGATACTAGAATTTAAACATACTTTGATGGAGAGTGAATAGGAGACAGGAAATATTTGTCTGTGCTGGGTTTCAATGGCCACTTGGTGTCACTAGTGCCATGCACATACTCCACCCAAAGGTCATGCATCTGGCAAGAAGAAAACATTCCCTTTGACTCCTTCCCTCCCTTTTCCTCCTGCTCTGATCCCTTTGAAAATCCTTTTGACCAGATGGACTGTATTTGATGATATGCATGACAACTTTAAGACTGTTTCTTCCCTCCCTCCCCACTCCTTCTTGGTGTCATAGAACCCTACAGAAAAGAGACTTTGAGAGATGGACATGCATAGTCAGAGTTAGTAAGCAGAGTTACAAACTCTTGAGGCTTATTTATTTAGAGAGAGTTACAAAGCCAGAATATGTAAGAGTTAGGACTGGGACAAATGTTTTCTTAATCCTAAAGCTGAAGTTCATCAAGTGGTTTTCATCATCATATAATGGAAAGAACACTGGGTTCAAATTCTGGCTAATATATTTACTACTTCTCTGACCTTGGACAGGTTACTTAGATTCCTTAAGCCTCCATTTTCTCATACGTAGAATGAAAGAGTTGGACAAGATGATCTCTGAGGCTTCTTCCAGCTTTAGATCTATGATCCTATGACATTTTGGAGACTCAGTTTCCTCATCTGTAGAATGAAGAGTTGATCTAGATGGCCTTGCAGGTTCTTTTTAGCTATAAATATGATCCTGTACATTTCAGGAGCTTCCAGTCTGCATTGTTAAGGGTTTCCACATCAAAAGTGCTATACAAGGACAACTAAGTGACACAGTGGATAGGGCTGCCAGTATTAGAGTTGGGAGGAACTGGGTTCAAATATGGTCTGAGACACTTCCTAGCTGTGATATCCTGGATAAGTCACTTACCACCATGGGCTAAGCCCTTGCCCTTCTGTCTTAGAGTTGTTACTAAAACAGAAAGTAAGGGTTAAAAAGAAAAAAAAGGAAAGGAAAAGAGCTGCACAAATGAAATGTGAGGGTTGATTGATTCCTTGCCTTCTCACAAAATTTTGTAATCTTGGAGATTGCCTTCCATCTCCCTCAGTAAGGCTCTTTTGTGTACCTAGCTACTTACATATTATCTTCCTCATTAGACTGTGAACTCCTTGAGAGCAAGGACTGGTTTTCTTTTTTTTGTAGACTTAATGTCTAGCATATGCACCTGGTAGATAGTAAGCATGTACCACATGCTTGTTGACTGTGATGCATTGTTTTGTGGTAGATCTCCTTTAGCCCCCTAAGATTGGGGGTGTGGGAGAGAAACATATAAATATGTTTTTTTTGTTTTGTTTTTTACCATAGGTTCCTATTCTTTTTCTTATTCTTGTGGTTTCTGACTCTTAAACAATATAACTAGGGGGAAAAGTATAGAGTATCTCAAAAAGAGAAGAAGTAGCAATAGAAATAAATACATCTCCAGAATCCAGAAATGGCAACAAGTACAAAGCATTTTTTTAAAAGCCTCTGCTACCTTTCTCTTTTCAGACAGTTTCTTCTTATTAGCATGAAAGCAGTTTCCAGTTGCTTGTCATTCTGGCTTCACCATTTTATCTTTCCCTTTTTATTAATAAATAAGATAGCATTTAACACTCCTAATTTCCTATTAAGAAAGCAGAGGCTCTAAAAGGGCCCCCATGCAGTTTTCTTAGTCACTGTAATTTTAAATCTTCCCTTTCCCCCCGGTTAGAGATGATTTGTCACTTACCCCCTGCTGGATTTTAACTATCGCTTTTGTATTTTTTAAACCAAACAGAAAGTTGTCCTATGACAAATGGCTGAAAAATTCCATTAAAAATTTTTTTTTGAGGCTGAGAAAACAACAGACCCAAAATGAATGGCAAGTTGGATCTGACACAAAGCTAGCCTTGTGAGTGAAACTGACAAACTGTAGGAAAAAGAAAGAGAAGCTAATTCTCCGAAGTAATCAGTTGGGGGCTATTTCAGGGCTAAATGACAGGATCAAGAAGAAAAATTTTGAAATTGATTTTTAAGACTGTCTGAAAAGAAGACTGAAATGAATATTAAGTGATTTCTTTGGGCCTGTCAGAAATAATAATGGTGGAAGAGACCTGCCACATTTTGTAGCTTAGCTGTGAGTTTGGGGAATTTATAGTCTGCGTAGAGATTAGAGACAAGTTCTAAAATCTCTAGTTTTGAAACTTTAATGATGGGAAGGAAGAGAATGGACAATATATGAATTTGATATAAGTAAACAAGGTCAAGGGAGAGGTAATAGGGAACTGGGCTTAGAGTTAGGAAGACTTGACGTGAAATCTCATTTGTGTGATTTTGGTTGAGAAGTACAACAACAAAAAGGCTGTGCCTCAGTTTCCTCATCTGTAGAAAAGAGGTGATTGGACTTGATGGCTTCTAAGCTCCTTTTTAAAGTCTATGATCCTCTGAGAGAAGTAAAAATAGTTGTTATTATTAAGCCTCAATTTCTCCATCTGTAAAAATGAGTAGCAAAGTGGTACAGTGGGTAGAGAGCAGTGAGCTTGAAATCAGAAAATCTCA
The DNA here is from genome assembly GCF_027887165.1 of Monodelphis domestica. Lineage (NCBI taxonomy): Eukaryota > Metazoa > Chordata > Mammalia > Didelphimorphia > Didelphidae > Monodelphis > Monodelphis domestica. The sequence continues at coordinate 81,097,026 of NC_077231.1, forward strand.
TTTTTGTGAGTTCAAATCTGGCCTCAGGCACTTACTAGTTGTGTAACCCTGTTTATCTCAGTTCTTCATCTGTAAAATGAGCTAGAAAAGGAAATGGCAAATCGCTTTAGTATCTTAGCCAAGAAAACTCCAAATGGGGTCTCAAAAAAGTCAGACACACCTGAAAAACAATAAAAAATCGTGATTTTTCTAGTTAGACTGAGACCTTTTCAGTTTTATATTTGAAGTGATGTTAGGAAGGGAGAAGAGTTGTGGTACCAGATTCTTCAGATTTCACATACTGAGAAATACAATCCTGAACTGCTCATAGGAGGGCATCTCCCCCATCTCCCATCTGTGGTAGTGGAGATAGATTTGGGTTGCTCCATCCACACTCCCTTCATGACCTTGTGCCTTTATCAGTTGCCTGGCTGAGGTAGGTACAGCCTGGCTACAGAACAGGCCCATATGGTATGGGGATTGAATTCATATCTTCAGTCTCATTAGCACTGTGTTCTAACCAACTGAGTTAACGGACTAATTAATACAGAGATGCCTTGAATGTAGCAAGGGACTTAGAGTCAATTTCTCTTAAATTAGCCATGTAAATGAGCACCGGTCCATGGATCCAAGGCCTGAAAAGATTAGGCAGGACTTTAAAAAAAAGTCAAACTTGGGGAACTTGAGAGTTTGATTAAAAGTTAAAAATAATACTAGCCTCTCTGGGATTGTATTTTCTTAAAGGTATTGATGCTTACTGTAATTGAATGCTGCATCAATGAAGGTACAGAGAAGAGCTAGTAAAGCATTTGGTATTTTTTAAACCCAGATTCCTTAAGTTATGCTTTTTTTTTTTTTGGTCAGAGAATCAAAGAATTTTATCATTGGAAAGGATCTGGGTGGGGGTCATCTAGTTAAATCTGTACCTAAAAGGAATCTCTGCTCTACCCAATGACTTTTGGGATACCTTGTTTTTATTTGGTATTTGCTTCCCTTTGTACAGGTTGTTGCCCTTCAGTAAAATGAAGCTGCTTGAGGGCAGGAGTGCCTGGAACATAGTAGGAACTTGAAACTTCCCTGCTGAAGTTAATTTCTTATTGAGGCTGTGAAGCCCTTTTATAGCATGTTTGAGATCAATCAACCAACATTTATTAAGCATCTACTAGGTACCAGCTACTCTACTAGTAGTAGTAGTCTCTCGGTAACCGAGGATGACAATTGTCTTTGTGCATTTTCATCTATGATAGATGAGAGTGCACAAAGACACTTGTGCGTGAAGATTTAAGTGGAAAAGTCCTTGCACAGAGACAGTCCCACTCTCTCGGTATTGGAAGCCTGGGTCCACTGGCACTAAAAGTCGTTACACCTGGAGACTTCCTCAGCTGCATTGGATGGCCGTGTTGTCTTTTTGGCCGTGTGGTCTTTTTGGTACTCTACTAGTCACATGAAAAAGTCAAAAACATACTCCTTGCCCTCAAGGATCTTGAAGTCTAATGGGGGCAGGGGAGACAACAAGCAAACATATATACAAAATAAGCTCAATACAGGGCAAATAGGAAATAATTAACAGAGGGAAAGAACTAGAATTAAGAGAGGTTGGGGAAGGCTACCTGTAGAAGGTAGAATTTGAGATAAGACTGAAAGGAAACCAGACAGAGTTTCAGTGGGCAGAGATGAGGAATGAGAACATTAAGCCAGAGACAAAGAATGTCTGGAGCCAGGAGATGGTGTGTCTTGTGTATGGAACAGTCAGGAGATCAGAGAAAAAATGAAATGGTTCTTACCTTCAGGGAGCTTACATTCTATCAGGGGAGACAAGAAGATCCTAAATGAGGACATGCAGAAAATATACAAAAAAGAAGTCAGGTTTTTTTTTTTTTCCGAGGGGGGGGTGGGAATGTGCCAGGAGTTCATTAAGTTATCAAGGGGATCAGGTAAGGCTTCCTGAAGAAGATGGCATTTAACTGAGTCTTGAAGGAAAGTTAATGTTTCCAAGGCACTGGGGGACAGCCAGGACAAAAGCACAGATATTAGAGATGAATTCTCACGAGTGACAAACAGGTCAATGTGGCCATACAGAATCCAGTTGGAAATTTCCAGTGTAGTCTTTTCCATTATGGGACAGCTTGAATTGTTAGGAACTTCTTCCCTGATACTAAACAGAATGCTGCCTCTCTTAACTTTCATCCTGAGGGAATTAAAACAGGTCACCTCTAAAGGCAACATGTAAAATGAGTAGTTAGAAGTAAAAAGAAAACTCTGGAGAAAAAGATGTTATACCACCAAACCTATGACTTGGCATAGTAGAGAGTTTTACTTGAAGTCAAGAAGACCCAAGTTCAAATACTGCTTCAGACAACTTAGTAGTTATGTAACACTGGACAAATCACTAATTATAACTGCTCTCAGCCTCAGTTTTTCTATCTACAAAATGGGAATAATAATAGCACCTACCTCACTGGGTTGTTGCAAGAATTAAATGATATGACATTTGTGAAGTCAATTTAATGTTGGTTATTATTATTAATATCATTAATAAAATATACCTGATTTTGATTAGGTTTCTTACTATCATATTTAAAGTAGTATATATGCATATATTACTGATTGCTTTTCCTTTCAATTTTCATTTTAATTCAATGAAGCCTAAATTATAGTTAAGTGTTAAATATTTCCCAGTTATGAAAAGATATTTAAATGCTAGATTGAGATAGAGTTTGGGGACACAATCCATTCATAGGTGCCATTCTTTTGAGATGATGCAGTGCACAGCCTTCTTAATTGTGGGGTTGGTGGACAGGAATGTTGGTGAGGACTAAACCCATTTAGCCACCTGAGATCTTCAGGGCTGCCTCGTAAAGAGGCCCTGTTTTGTGGTGGCTCCTCTCTCAGTAAGGGCATGGGTTGGAATATGTTAAGATATTCTCCATTGCCCAAAGCCGTAAAAATATGCGAGCAGACAAATGGATCTCATGCTTCAGATCTCATGAGATCCATTGTACTCCACAGATGGGTTTTTTTCTCTTTTATTTTTTCTTAAAAAAAAATAGATGTGAACCAAATGCGAGGCATTTCATTTGCATCCTTGGAAAATTGCTTGGGAGACTTAAACAAATTCATCATCCTGTTTTGGGTTCATGGGAACCACTGGTGAAACTCAGCATGGACAATATTCTGTATCAGGTGACTGGGAACAGTCACAAAAAGGACAGAGTAATCACACTTCTGAAATAGTCACGGATGGGCTGTTCAATGTCTGGGCCATTCTGTGTTATCTGGAATTGCACAGAACAGTTTGTTATCAGGAGCAAAATGCAAAAAAAAAAAAAAACTTCTTTCTGGATTCTGCTTTAATAAAAGATGACTTTCTGTAGGGCTCCTAGATTTGCAAAGTGCTTTATGTACATTATCTCATCTGAGCCTCACATCCCTGTGAGGGGGTTCCTATAGGTTTTTATTATCTCCCTCTTACAGATGAGGAAATTGAGGCAGTGGGAAGAGTGCTGGATTTGGAGTTAGAGGCTGTTGTTTTCAGTCATTTCTGACTCTAAGGGACCCCATTTGGGGTTTTCTTGGCAAAGATACTGGAGTGGTTTGTCATTTCCCTCTCCAGCTCATTTGATAGATGCAGAAACCGAGGCCAACAGGGTTAAATGACATGCCCAGAGTCATACAGCTCATAAGTGTTTAAGGCCAGATTTGAACTCAGGAAAATGAATCTTCCTGACTCCAGGCCCAATACTCTATCTACTGCACCAAAGGGCTTGGGTTCAAATCCTGAATGTACCACTTATTATATTTGTGATGCTCCATCTTTCTGTACCTCGGTTTTCCCATGGATTGGACTAGATGTCTTCTGAGGTCAATCCTTCCAGCTCTATATCTGCAATCTTATGACCTGCTCTGGGTCACACAGATAATAAATAGAGGTGGGATCTGAATCTCTTTATCCATCAGGCTATACTGCCTCTGAAGAGGAGGAAGAAAGGAAAGAGAACAAGCATTCATCAAGTGCCTACTATGTGCCAGGCACTGTGCTTTTTACAAATATCTCATTTCAGCCTTTCTGCAAGGTAGGTGCTATTATAATCATTTTCATTTTGTAGAGACAAATAGAGGTTAAATAACTTGCCTAGAGTCATATATTTGGTCTGTGTCTGGGACTAGATTTGAACTCATATCTTCCTGATTCTAGACCTAATGCTCTATGCACTGTAACTACAAGTCTGTCTTGATTACATTCAACCGAAGGTCAATTAAAAGGCTAATTAAAAAAAAAAACTGTCTTGGCAAAAGTCATGCAGTCCTTCCTATACTTCACCTATGTGGAGCTACTGAATTAGCAGAGAGTAATGAGAGAGCCTGTTTCCATGTCAGGAAGACCTGTTTTTGAGTCCTGCCATCTTCCACTGAGCATATTGATTGTATAAGCGTTATGTCTGTTAGAATATGCAATATTCTATATTGACAGTCCTCTACCTTGCAGTGAAGGGAGAAATTTAATGAGATGGTATTTTGATGAAAGCCAGTTTGGTATAATGTTTGGAGAGTGGGGCTCAGGTTTAAGAAAAAAGACCTGGGTTCAAATTCTACCTCTGCTAGTAATTTTTAGAATTCTGGGCCAGTCAGTTAACTTCTGCGTACCTCAAAGCAGCCCTATGAGACTTTTAAGGTATAGAGAAGGTACCAGCCTACACAAGTAGAGGGGATTTTCTCCTCTGACATTTCTCTTTATCAGTGGAATCGTCAATCTCTTCCTTATCCCTATCCCCATATTCTTATGGCAGTCAAAATAGTTAAAAAATCTATTCCTTCCCTTCAGGTGGAAACCGTTCCTGTTGGCAGCAATCTCAATAACAGAATAACCGGCAAACCACTAGATTTCTTTGCAGTCATAGGATTATTCCACTTCCCTGCCTCTCTGGTTGTGAAGAATAGGCCAGACGGCAGGACCCAGGCTGACCCCTTTGAGCCTCAGTGGCAGAATACAGCCAGCCCGGCTAATTTCAGACCTCCCACCTTTCCCAGAGCCTCTCTGACAATAGAGCTGCCCAGCTGGCTTTTTCTTTCCATCCTTGACACATAAAACAGCCAGTACTCTCCATTAAAATATACTGAAAGAACAAACCAAACCAATGGATGACGCCAGCCCAGTTGTGTGATCATCATTTTCAGAAAAATATGGAGGGGATATGGGTAGTCCTTGGGAAGGAATAGAACCATACCAATGGCCCTCTGCTTCCTGATTTCCCTCTTCTAAACTTTCATCCCTTTCCTTCCTTTCCCTCCAGTGAAACTCATTCATACCTACATGGGCGCCGGAGCTTTATGAAATGCCATTTGTGATGTGTGCCCCAGAGACCTAGCTGTTCAAGGGATGTCATCCATGGACATGTTTCCTTTCAACTTGTCATTGTTTAACTGGAAGGACCTGTTTTTCTCGGGGTGGGGGAATGAAATGTCAGAGATAAAATTCCACCTGTGTAATTTCCCAGGCATTGAGGGACCTTTGCCACCTCTCTTGGGGGTGTTGGGGGGTGCTCTACCTCTGTTTCCCTGCGTTGCTGGGAGGGTTGACCTGCGCCTCTGAGGTCAGTGTAATTTTCTCTCTCAATATCATCTCCAACGGAGGGCCCTGCTGCCAGGAGCCATTCTTGTCCCTGTACGATACTGGGTTATTTCTTTTTGCGGCTTTTTGAGCTTTCCTATTTGGCAGCTCGCTTTAATTTCCCATGCTATGCAGTCTGTCTCCTGAGCAATATTCACACAAGCAAACAATCCCAGCTTATCCATTTTCTTCTGTCCTGAGACTTCAGTTCTGCTGGAGGAAGGAGACCGAGACTCATCTTTCTCCTCTGTTTGGGTTCTGTCAAATGGAGAGCCCGAGTTTTGGAAATTGATCACCTAGTTCTAGGCACAGAATCATACATTTAGCCCTGGAAGGTTCCTTAGAGGTCATCGAGTCCAATACCTTCATTTTACAGAGGAGGATGCTGAGGCCCGGGGAAGGGGGGGTGTAAATGAAAGATTATAGGTGAGAGATAGAAGGGATTTTAGAGGTCATCACATACAATCCTCTCATTTTAAAAAGAGGTTCAGAGAGGTTAAATAATTTAGGATTGTAGAATTAGAGGTCATTTAGTTCAAACCTTGAGCATCTAGGTGGCCAATGATAGCATGTGGGGTTTGGAGTCAAGAAGATTCATCTTCCTGAGTTCAAATTTGACTTTAGATCCTTCCTAGCTGTGTGACCCTGGGTAAGTCACTTAACCCTGTTTGCCTCAGTTTCCCCATCTATAAAATAAGCTGAAGAAGGAAATGGCAAACAACTCCATTGTCATTGCCTAGAAAACTCCAAATGGGATCATGAAGAGCTGGACACAGCTGAAAACTTCTCAACAACAACAAAATTAATTGGCAAACCATTCCCCCAAGAAAACCTCAAATGGAATCATGAAGAGTCAGACATGATCAAAGTACCTAAACATAAAAAGTTCAAACATCTCATTTTACACTGGAGGAAACTGAGTTCTGGAGAGGTTAAATAATTTAGGATTATAGACAGAGCTAGAAAGGACCTTAGAGGTCATCTAGTTTAATTCTCTCATTTTATAGAAAGGAAACTGAGTCCAAACAAGATTAATTTCCCTCCCCAAGGTTTGTAAACAGCAGAGGTAACTATGAATCTATCTTTCTACTGCATGACACCAAGGAAGCCAATAAGGGAATGAAAACAATGACAGGAGGCATAGAAAAAAATTTTAGGCTTAGACAACTGAGTTTGCACCTGTGTAATGTTGGGTAAGTCACTTTATCTCCAAGTCTCAATTTCTTCATCTAAACAATGAGGGTTTGTGTGTTAGACCAGATAATCACTAAGGTTCTTTTCGATTCTAAATCCTAGGGTTATAAATTTAGACCTGGAAGGGAAATTAGAATCTGCTATGGTGATGCTAAGTGACTTGTCGAACATCATGCAATTGGCAAACATTAGAGGTGGGATTTGAAACTCAGTCCTGTAACTCTAGAGCCTATGTGCATTCCAATGGGATTATTTAGGAACCTCTGAGGATTTGGAAGGCTTTAATTGTTTCATAAAAATGACTTCAGATTTCATTGGACAGGTGGAAAAAGTAAAGGTTTCTCTTTCCAAAGTGCATTGTAGCATTAAAAAATCCTCTATAGAGACAACCACTCCATTTCTTTTCAGAGGTGTGGTACCTTGCACCATTTTTCAGGGCTTTTTGGATATATTTATCAGTTTTGCTTATTTACCTCTCCTTTTTTCCCTTTAGAACTATTGTGTGTGTGTGTGTGTGTGTGTGTGTGTGTGTGTGTGTGTGTTTGTGTTTTTAATAGCTCTCTTGGAGGTAAGGGAAGGGATACTGGGGGAAAGTTTGATGATGTAAAAAAAATCCCAAAGATATCAATACAAATTGAAAAAAAACATTCTGCTAAGAAGTCAGAGGATGGGTTTTATGGGACAAGTAGCAGATTACCTTCCAACTGAATCTTAAAGTTTTGCTGTCATAACTGAAATGAGCCTTAATTCAATTTCTAACCTTGTACTTTTAAAAAAGAAAGCAAAACTTTCCTAGCTCTCCTTCATTAGCTTATCAGAACAAACATCACAGTAGTCCATCTGGAAAATGAAGGGGTGGGTGGGGTAAAATGGCCTCAGGTGTCTTCCAGCTCTGAATCTCTGGACCCCATGATCTTTTGGTCCCATCTCCTGGCCTGTGTAGCAAGTACAGGATGGCCAGAGTAAAGTATTTTATGCCCTCTGCTCAATTCTTCCTTTCTGATCTCCCCCAGAGTGCTATCCTGTGATCTGGCTTGGTTCTCCTAAAATTAGAGATTCTTTGAAACTCAGTGTGACTTCCATCTTCATTTTGATGTCATGGAGATGTTGGCTCTCCAACTCTCCTGAATTAAGAAGAATATTAAAAAGTGGGATTAGAGATGTCCAAAGCATGAGTGCATCATAGTTTTTTATGCATTTTACTCTTTTAAAAATGTATTCATTTTGCTTTTGATATATTATCCCCCAAAACATCTCCCTACAAACACACACACACACCCCTTAGTACTTTCCCACAAGAAAAACTATCCACTGAGCTTCCCAGTGCCTATTATTTTCAATATGGGGCTTAATATTTAAGATAAAGGAAGGATACATGAGTTGACTTCCTAGAACTGCAGTTTTATTACCTTTTTAGACTTGTCTTTATTTACATTGCTCTGTTCTTATAGCTTAAAACTTTTCTGGCTTTTGCTTTCTTCACTCTGGATCAGTTCATCCAAATCCTGCAATATTTCTTTGAATTCTTTCATTCCTGACATTTCTTATAGTGCAGAAACATTCCATTCAACAAATACACCACAATTTATCCAGTCACCTATTTTGTTTCCACTTATTTTGTTATTAGACATAGTTTATCTTAGTAGATATATTTTTAATATATATAGCTTTTAGTATGTTTTTCAGCTTATCCTATACTTTTGAGCCCAAGAATGGCACAAAGAAATTTTATATCTTATATGATAATCCCTGAACACTATAACTTCTTAAATCATCAAAGACAGGGTAAGACATTTTTCTGTGTACTAAGCTTAGTAAAACAAGAAAATGGGTTAATCTACTACAGAAAGAGTTTCAGCAAGAAGGATTGAATTGGTATTTCTGATAATGTTTGACTAAATGAACTTACACAAAGCATTTTTCATCCCTTAGTGTGCTAGCTGAGGTTTTAGACATCTTTTGTTATTCATGTATCAAAGGCTACTTCTTTTTTTAATATTTAATTTTATTTAATGAATTAATTTAGAATATTTTTCCATGGTTACAAGATTCATTTTTCTTTCTCTCCCCTCCTCCCACCACCCTCCCATAGCCGATGCACAATTCTACTGGGTTTTACATGTGTCCTTGATCAAGACCTATTTTCAGATTATTGATATTTGTACCAGGGAGATCATTTAGAGTCTGCATCCCCAATCATGTCCCCATCGACCCATGTGATCAAGAAGTTGTTTTCCTTCTGTGTTTCTATTCCTACAATTCTTAAAGGCTATTTCTTTTTAGTTGTGAAGTGTTATCGAAAGGGTGCTATATGTGAGATCAGAACATTTGGGCGGCAGTCATTTTACTTATAAAGCTTATACTTACTTATAAATTTATATGTATATGGATAGATGTATGTATGTATATATATATATATTCTTGTACTATATATAGATACAGATAGATGCAAACACACATAAACACATATATCCATATACTTACTTGTATTGCCTAGCCAGAAGGTTGTTGGGGGAAATGCTCTATAAATTATAATGCACAATAGAAATTTATTCCATGATAGGTATTTATTCAGTGCCTATTCTATATGTATAATATTTTGCTAGGATCTAGGGATAGAGACAAAACAGAAAATAATTACTGCCTTCAAGGAGCTACTTCTATTGGAATGTTTCTTTACTACTGCTACTACTACTATTACTATTATTACTGCTACTTACTATTACTCTTACCACTACTACTGCTACTACTGATATTTTTATTATTACTACTATTATTATTGGTGTCAAATATCATTACTATTCATAAAAATATCACTATAGGCAATAATAAAATGATACTCAAAAAGCATCTGCCATTTTGAATATTACAAAAAACGCTCTCCATTTCCCATTTTGAACTTTTGTCCATCCTAGAAAGCACAGTTACAGATTCCCAGTCTTCTAGAATGTAGTAAAAAACTTGGTGGCCATTTGCAGTAGCAAAACTATGTTTTCAAGTAAATAGAGTCTGGGTTTCAAAGTGAAAAGTATATGTTTTCTGTGATTTTCTATAGTACAAATGTAAGCATTTGTTCTCTCCTCTTCCATCTCCATGTATCTCATGCAGTACTTTTGTTTCCTATATGTTCTTTATTGTGCTTGGCTTTTATGGGTGGAAGGTAACCTTTCCCAGCCAATAAAAGCTGAAATGGGGAAATTGATTTCATTAGTCCTGCATGACCTGTCAATGGTCACCACCCTAAATGAACATGAGAGTTTTAGGGGACATATTTTAGGTTTTTTGGTACGTGTTGACATGAAGGATTTATGAAAGATGGTAGAAATTTATTGTGAGCCTCTGCTATTTTGAAACTGAATTTCTTAGTCTCTTAGTCTCTTAGTCTCTTCATACTTTGTAAATGATTCTGATAAGATATCTTATAGTCCACCTGAGTCATGCTTCAGAGATTTCAAAGAAGAGACTATTGTGATCTAATCATGCACCAGATATTACCATTACTGAAATCCATGGTAAAAAGAGAGAGCAATGAAGATAAACCTCTATTTGGAGGAAGCTAGGTGGCTCAGTGGATTAAGAGCCAGACCTAAAGATAGGAAATCCTGGGTTCAAATTCAGCTTCTGACACTTCCTAGCTACACAACTCTGGGCAAGTCACTTAAGTCTCATTGCCTAACCCTTACTACTCTTCTGCCTTAGAGCCAATATACAGTATTGATTCTGAGAGCAGGTAAGGGTTTAAAAAGAATAAACCTCTCTGATTCATGCAGACTAGGAACTGAATGATTTTCCAGTGAATTCAAAACAATATGCCAAATCCTTAGTTTTACATTAAAAGATTATTTTTTTTGTCTTTTGTTTTTGCATAATCATCAGGTCCAAATGTGTAATAATGAAAGCACTGACATATTGCTTTTAAGGTTTTTGAAATACTTTATATGGGGTGGGGCATCTCAAGTACAGTTACAGTTTAGAAATGCACTAAGACTTTTGGGACACCCTGCAGTATCTCATAATATGTTCTCTCCTTTACAAAAAAGAAAAAAATCAACTTAACCAAATTAATCAATACACCAACCAAGTCTAACATCATTCAATTAATCAACAGGTATCTTTGTGTCACCATGTGCAAGTTTTTTCCTCCATATACCCCACTCCCTACAAAGAAGGGAGATACATTTTCTCATTTCTTTGGAGAGAAGCTTGGTCATATGAACTATTTTGTTGTTTAGTCACTTCAGTTGCATCTAACTCTTTGTGACCCTTTTTGGGATTTTCTGGGCAAAGATCCTGGAGTGGTTTGCCATTTCCTTCTACAACTTATTTTGCTGAGGCAAAGAGGGTTAAGTAAGTTGGCCAGGGACACACAGCTAGTACCTGTCTGAGTCTGGATTTGAACTCAGATTTTCCCAAATCCAGGTCCAACACCACCTAGCTGCCCCAACAAATTTCCTTGCAATCTTTCATACAGTCTTCATTTGTTCTCCTTTGTTCATTGTCTTTTAAGCACTTGCTTTTGTGTACCCTCATCTAGAATGCCTTTGATCTAATAGAAATACTACCCTTATTTTAAAGGACCGTATCCTTGATGCTTTGTTCTTCCCAACAAGAAGTAATTTCTCCTTCCTCAGAATTGCCACAATCCTTAGTTCCTTAGACCCTTATCTGTCATTTGTCAGGAACCAGACCTTGGAAGACTTTATCCTTCCATGTCCAGAATTTCCACCATAGAGCCCCACTGTCTTGATTGCTAAGTGCCTCACATGGTATTATGGAATCATGACTCAATACTCATAGGAAGGTCTAGGAATATTTGACTTTATTCCTTATCTCCTTACAAACTGTATTGCTGTCATATCTTTTAATTTCCTTTTTTAAAAAATTCTGTCCCCCAAAACTCTTCCCTTAGATTTCAAGTTCTAGAACTTTAATCAAAGCAATACTGATAATACTTTTCTTTTCTTTTTTTAATTAAAATTTTTTTCAATTACATGTAGAAACAATTTTTGACAGTTTTTTTCCTTTACTTTTGTGATTCAGATTTTTGCCCTCTCACTCCCCCAGAGGAAATAAATAGTCTGCTATAGGTTATGCCAGTGCTTTCATGCAATACATATTTTTTTATTCCACATGTGACTGAAGACATATTTCACATATACAATAAAAGACACATGAAGGAAATAAAGGATGGAAAGCTTAGATCTGAAATCACATTCCAACAGTATATTCTTTGGCTATGGATACTGTTTGTTTCTTTGTTTGTTTGTTTTAATCATCATGAATCTCTTGGGGTTATCTTGAAACCTTGTTTTGCTGATCCATTGATTCACTACTCTATTTCTTAGTGAATACCAGATTGTTTTGATGATTATCATATTATTTTATAGTTTAAAATCTGGTAGATCTAGGCCTCCTTCCTTCATATGTTTTTTTCATTAATTCCTTTGATATTCTTGACTTTTTGTTCTTCCATATGAGTTTCATTATTATTTTTTCTGCTCTTTATCTATTTTATTGATGTTAATAACCAGAGGTATACATTTTCCCCTAAATACCGCTTTGGATGCATCCCATTAATTTTGATATGTTGTTTCCATATTGTTCTCTTTAATGAAATTATTGATTATTTCTATGATTTATTTTTAACCCATTCATCTTTATAATCAGATTATTTAGTTTCCAATTAATTTTAGCTTTTATTTCTATTTCCCTTCATTGCCTATAATTTTTATTGCATTATAGTTTGGAAAGGGTACATTTTTCTGTATTTCTACATTTGGTTGTGATATTTTTGTAACTTATCATATGGTTAATTTTTGTGAAAGTGCCCTGTACTCCTGAGAAAAAAGATATAGTCTTATTCTTTTCCTAGAGGTCTATTATATCTAACTTTCCTAAGGCTTTATTTACCTTTTTAACTTCTTTCTTATTATTTTGGCTGGATTTATTTACTTCTGAGATGGGAAAGTTATATTCTCCCACTAGTAATGTTTTATTATATTTCTTGCTGTCAGCCTTTAGGAAGTTGGATGCTATGCCACTTGTTGCATATGTGTTTAGTACTGGTATTGTTTCATCACTTATGTACCTTTTATCAAAATGTGGTTTACATCCTTATCTCTTGATTTAATCAGTTTTAACTTTTTCTTTATCTGAGATCATGATTGCTACCTCTCTCTTTTTAAAATTTGGCTAAAGCATAATGGATTTTGTTCCAGCCCCTTACTTTTACTCCATGTGTATCTCCCTCCTTTAAATGCATTTCTTGTAAACAGCAAATTGTGGGATTTTGTGTTTCAATTCACTTTGCTATCCTTTTCTGTTTTCTTGGTGAGTACATCCCAATCACATTCATAGCTATGATTTCTAATTTTATGTTTCCCTCCATCTTATTTTCCCCTTCTCTTTCTCTCTCATTATAGCTTTTCCCTGTTCACAAATATTTTATTCATAATCATTGCCTCCCCGAGTTTATCCTCCTTTTTGTCCATCCTTCCCTCTTCTTTTATCACTTTTTACTTCTCACTTTCCTATAGGATAAGGTAGTTTTCTATAGCTGATCAAGTGTGAGTGTTATTCTCACTTTCAGCTACTTCCAATGAGAGTAAAATTCAAATGTTTCCAGTTGCATTTCACCACCTATTCCTCCACTATATTGACTTTTAGGCACCGCTTCATGTGAGTTAATTTACCTCCTTCTGTTTTTCCTTTTTCTCTTCTCCCCCTGTGTTTTTTCTGGTCCCTTGATTTTCCTAATTTTTTTTTTATATCCACCCATCCTGTTCTGTTTATTTTCTTCTTACTGTTCTAAAGTGATAAAGTTCTTAAGTATCTTAAGTTTTATAAATAGCTTGAATACTTTAATTACCTTAAGTGACTTAAGTATTTATATATGTGTATTTATAATATCTGTCATATGTATTTTAATTTTCAATTTCCCAGGTATGAACATACTGAATTGAACCTTATTAAAACCTTGAAGTTTTCACCTTTCTGTTTAACTTTTTATTCTTTTTTTGAGACCTGAATTTGGCCACTGAATTTTCTTTTCTGCTGTTTCCCCCCTAGTAATTCCTGGAAGGTCCTCTATTTCATCAAATATCATTTTTTTCCCCCTTGGAGGGTTAGGTTCTGTTTCACTGGGTATATGATTCTTGGTTCTAGGCCTAGATCCCTTGCCTTTTGGAATATCATATTCCAGCTTTTGGTGCATTAATGTAGAAGCTTCCAGGTCTTGTTTAATCCTAACTGTCTCTATGATATTTGAATTGTTTCCTTCTGGCTTCTTGCAGCATTTTTTCCTTGTTTTGGGAGTTTCTAAATTTTGCTTTAATTGTTCTGGGATGTTTTATATTAGGGTCTCTTTCAGAAGGTGACTGATGAATTCTTTTAATTTCCTTTCCCCCCTCTTATATGAGGATGTCAGGACAGTTTTCCCTAATGATTTTTTTTTTTTTGTCATATGGTGCCCACGTTCTTTTTCTGATCATAGCTTCCAGGTATTCTAATGTTTCTTAGATTTTCTCTCCTGAATCTACTTTCAGATCAGTTGTTTTTCTAATAAGATATTTCATATTTTCTTCTATTTTTTAATCCATTTTTTAAAACCCTTACCTTCCGTCTTGGAGTCAATACTAGAAGAAGAGTGGTAAGGGCTAGGCAATGGGGGTTAAGTGACTTGCACAGGGTCACACAGCTGGGAAGTGTCTGAGGCCAGATTTGAACCTAGGACCTCCTGTCTCTAGGCCTGGCTCTCAATCCACTGAGCTACCCAGCTGCCCCTAATCCATTCTTTTGATTTTGTTTGTTTCTCGGTGCCTTATGGAGTCATTGGCTTCCATTTAATCAATTCTAATATTTTAAAATTTATTTTAAAATTTTTATTAAAGCACTTTGCTTCTGACTTATAATCAATACTGTGTATTGGCTCCAAGGTAGAAGAGTGGTAAGGGCTAGGCAATGGGGGTTAAGTGTCTTGCCTAGGTTCACACAGCTAAGAAGTGTCTGAGGCCAGATTTGAACCTCCTGTCTCTGGGCCTGGCTCTCCATCCACTGAGTCACCTAGCTGCCCTCCTTCAATTCTAATTTTTAAGAAGTAATTTTCTTCCTTGAGTTTTTGTGTTTCCTTTCCTATTTGGCCCATTCTAGACTTTAGAAAGTTATTTTCTTCAATGATTTTTTGACTTCCATTTCCAGTTGACCTATTCTAATCTTTAGGAAGTTGTTTTCTTTAGTGAATATTTTTAGACTACATATACATTAGTCCCATTTTAGTTGTCAATTTGTTGAATCTATTGTGTGAAATTAACATAAAATATAGTCCTTACCTGGCATATACATATTAATTAAGAATTCTAAGTCATATGAGGCGGGAGAGGGATGGGGGGGGGAGACCCCAAGGCCAAACTAAAGCCCTGACTTCTTGAATGGGCTGGCAGAAACCTCCATGTGATGGGTGCCTGGTTATATGCATGGAGTGACTCAGATTGCACAATCAGAAAGCCAAGTAGAACAATGTCATTGCCCATATAAGAGATATGAGTAGGAGCTCTTGGTCTTTCTTAGTATATCCTGAGTGAGAACTCCCCTTGCTCTGCCTAGCAGTCTCTGATATTACCTTTCCAATGCCATTGCTTGTAAATGAGCTGAAACCAGGACTGAAGAAGTAGCAGAGCTGGAAGACTATGATAGTTAAAGGATGACTTGGTAACCTTTTTTATTCTCTCTTTCCCTCTCTTTTACTAATAAATATTTATAATTAAATGTCTCCAGTGTTAATTTTAATTATAACATAATCTATCATTTCTTTTATTCTTAGATTTCTTAACTTCTTTTAAAATTCTTCTAAGAAGACTTTAAGGCCTGAAATCCTTTCTCACTTTCCTCTGAGGCTTCATATACTTCCTTTTTTATATTGTTGTACTTTTCCAAATTCATATTTTTATCTTCCATGTCATTAAAACAACTTTTTTTAATCATTACCTTCCATCTTAGAATCAAAACTAGATATTGGTTCTAAGGCAGAAAAGCAGCAAGAAGTAGGCAATGGGATTTGTGACTTGCCCGGGGTCATACAGCTAAGCAGTGAAAGTAACTTTCTAAGGTTAGATTTTTTTCTTTGTCTTTTGCTAATTTTCCTAGTTATTCTCCCTACCCTCCTACCCATTACCTTATCTGTCTCTTGAAGTTCTTCTCTGTTCCTGGTGTGGAGGGAGTGTGCTCTTCTAAGCTTGCAATATAGCCTTGTCTGGTGCTTGTGGTAGACCCATCTGCCTTTGGGTCTCTCAGTGTCTCCTTTCAGGGGTTGGTTTGCCTTCCTTCTTGTGAGGAGGCTTGTAGCCATTTTTTCCCCAGCTGGATTCCACTCTTCCTGCTTTTGGTTTCCTTGTTATCTCCTGTGTTGGACTGTTCTCCCACTCTGTGGGTTCTTTGCCACAGGCCTTGTGAAAGTGGGTCTCTTCTGTTTCTTTGCCTCAGGCTGTTTGATAGCTCTTAGGGTGGTTCCAGGACCTTCTCATTACCTTAGGCCATGTGGAAGTGGGCAGGATTAACATGGAGCATCCTTCCCACGTTGGTTTTTTTGCCTCAGGCTGCACAGTAGGGTTGGTCTTGGATTGTTCCAGGTCCCTGTTTCATTGCTGCAGGCCACTTGATAGTGAGTAGGGGGCTCCCCTACCTACTGCTTTGTTGACTTAGGTCACAAAGTGCTCTGGGCTAGTATGTGCTTTGCTGGCTCCATCAATATATCATTCACTGGGCTACTTTCCCCTCTCAACGCAGTGAGAGGTGTCCCTTCTGCTTTCCTTTGTTTCCAGATACTTTATTTTCTATTTTTGTGTATTTGGAGGATTTGGGCAAGCTGAGCATCTCTTATTCCTCTGTCCTAGCTCACAGCATGCAACTGACATTTTTCAAAAGAATTTGTTAATCTAATGCTCTCTGACTTCATTCACCAACCCTGTATCTTTCCAAACCAAAATTCCCCAATACCCCACCCCATTACAGAGCATATAAACTACTTGAGGACAGCATCTGTCTCATCTTTTACATTTATATTCTCAGCATTCAGCATAGTGAAAAATACAGATTACCTGTATGATCTCAGGTAAATCACAATAATCAGGGGCAAGATTTTAACTCACAGCTAATGTTCTAGCCACAATATGATGCTCTGATCTATTTTAGCTATCCCATGTGAGTTTTCTCATTTCAAAGTAGCTTCTTTTACTTTGAACTCCAACAGCTACTTATAGGAAAATAAGAAAATAAACTTTAAGGGCTATTGATAAGAAAACTACAACATTATTTTTTAGTTTTCATCCAACACTAAATTATTTTGGCTGTTTTTGTTTATGCAATTATTGCTCTAATTCTTCACAGGTATTTTGATGCCTTGTGTTAAAAGATGATATCTAGAGCTCAGAGAAAGGGATGGGGGTTCCAGGGAAGCTTGATAATAAAGACATACAAGAGAGAACCATTCACTTGTCAAACATCTTTCAAGATGAATGAAAAGACCATTGTCTTAATAGTAATTTTCATGAAGGTCACCTATCTGGCAGACTATTTATGGAAGTCTCTGTTAATGAAACTTTTATTTAATGATTTAGAGAATGTAAAGTCAGTTTCTAGTTCTCTGCCATTATTGATTTATCCATTTCATATCTTCTTCTTGTGGACATACAGATGGAAAAAATAAAATCCCACAGGTCATCAAGTGCTTAGATTTCAATCATTTAAACGAGCTTCTATTATCATTCCCAATAACTAGAGACAGAGTATCTGCCATAGGAAGATAGATGGGATATAACTGAATTTCAAAGCAGGAGAAGCAGTCTGTGTTCTCTTAGGTTGCAGTGAAACCTGTGCTTTTTGTGAACTTTGGGGCACTTTAAGCAATTAGTAACAGGCAAGAATTTTCAAATGTTAAGTGTATAATTATGAAATAAACAAGAACTGGACTTCCCAATAAATTTGTATATTGTGTCCTTGACTGTTCTAGTGCCTGGACACTCTGATCCCTTGATGTGGCCATGAGCAAAATCTTTTGGAGGAGAGGATAAAATTCAGGTGGATTTTGAAAGGTACATTGCCTTTAAAAAGTACCCAGAGCCATGTTAGAACATTTACTGTTACATGTATCTGGATATATCTTTGGGAAAAGCATGTACTTTGAAAGCCAATATTCCCCTTAATTTGAAAGCCTATACATTCACAGTTAATGTACAAGGGTGCTAACTTTGTCACCCAAATCTATCATCATTGATCTAGGGATTGTAGTTATAGAGCTGGAAGGGATTTCAAACTCTCTTTACAGTTGAAACTGAAATTTTCCATTCTGTTCTTTCCTTTCCTCTTCCTTCTTCCCTCTTCCTTGGCTTCTCATGCCCTGAGTGAGTTTCCTCCCAAGTCATTTATCTATAAGTTATATGACTTATCAGAACCAAATATATTTACTTAATGTGACTTTAAAATTGAATTTGATACTGGAGACTTTTAAGACTAGGAAAGCATTCTTGTAATTAATAGGTTGCTATGAGTAAAAGCTGGCTAAAGTAATGGTGATGAGTTTCTCCTCACATTACCTAGGTTGGTCCTCAGATAGCACAAACTGCTCTAATAACTATTTTTCTAATTTGTTTATGATATGACTTCTTATATCTGTTATATATCCATTTGGAGCTAATCTTGATATGTGGTGTGAGATATTGGTCTAAACCTAATTTCTGTCAAAACACTTCCAAGTTTTTGTCAGATGACAAGTTATTCACCCAGTAGCTGGCATCTTTGGGTCATGAAGAGTATCATATAACTGAACAACAAAAATATTTGTTTGTTTATCCAGACCTCTCCTTATCCTTATCCTATTCATACTTTGTATCATAGTGGTCACCATGTTTCAAAAACTAACAAATTAACAACTCCTAGAGGGCAGAATCTGTGCTTTATTTCATATTGGCACCCCCTTACACATTTAAAAACATTATTTTGAGGAAGAAACCATTTTATATATAATGGGAGATAAGTTCAGACAGAAGGTATTAGTGTGTATGTGGGGACCAAGAAAATCTGTTGGTAGGTAGTGAGATATGATGCGAATCTTGAAGGAAGCCAAAGAAGACAGAAATGCTAGAGTTGAGAGTGCTGGAGATTAGAGACAACAAGGAAACCACTTGAAAGATCATCCTAGACCAATGTCACTTGATAAAGGCCTGGATGATAGGTTGCAGCAGGGAGATACAAAGAGGAGACAAGAGATTCTATGAAGAAAGAAATAACAGGATTTAGTACTTGAATGTGAGAGTTAAAGGAAGGAGCCAAAGCAGAAATGACTCTGAGCTTCCAAGTCTGAGTAACTGGGAGAATGATGGTTCTATTGATAGAACATCTAGGGGGACCACTTTTGAAAAGGCAATGATGAGTTTCATTTTGTTGGATTTGAAGTGATGGCAGAACACCCAAGTGGAAATGTCTAGCGGGCAGGTGGAAGTAATGATCTAGAAACGATGACTGGCTGCTAGCCACAGCTCCTAGTGTACACTAAATTGATAGAGGCTGAAATGCAGTGATTAGACACTGAATATTCAAATGAATCATTTCAGACCAAGAGGATTGAAGGATTGAACTTGCACAGTAGGTATTCCCTAAAAACTGTTGAATGAATGAATGGAGTGAATTATGGACAAAACTTTCTGGATAATTATCTCAATTCTGTATTTCATTTTGAACTTATGGGTACAACCAGATAGAGACTTTCTATGCTGGGAGGAGACACTAGCAAACTAAAGATAACATTTACTCCCAAGGCAATTCTTAAGTCAAAAGGATGGTAACCAAGCACTCAGAGATTGTGTATTTCGTGAAAAGAGGTGCAAATTACCAAATAAGAGCACAAAGTAAATGGGAATTTCTGAGGTAGGACATTGCTGGCAAATATAGCTAAGCTTTGGACAGTATGAAAGGTTCACATCACTTCAGGATCCAATTAAAAGGGAATTACTTTTTTATTCCACTGATAAGGAAAAAGATCAACAGAAGGGTTGAGTGTTCACAACAAGGCAGCAACTCCTTGGTAGCAAAGCAAAGCAAATGGGATTAGCTTCTTCCTCAAATACTCAATTATTCCTCTTTGTGACTCCTCAGTTCTCCCATGAATGAGGCAGAGGAAATGACTTGGTTGGTGATTAGAAATGGATTTGGGATGGCCCAATTTCTGTCCCTTTGGAGGGAAGAGTCAATTCTAGTAACTTGTTGAGTACTTCAGATGTTTTATTTCCATGGATTTATGAATGGAAGAGGTCTTAGAGTTTATGTTCAATGGATCTTTGTTTTACCAATGTGGTAAGTATTTTCACCAATGATCCATGACTTATCCATGTTTGAGGCAGGTAGGTGGTACTGCAAATAAGAGTACTGAAATTGCAGTCAGGAAGACATGAGTTCAAATACTACCTCAAACACTTAATGGCTGTGTAATCCCTGACAAATGATTTAACCCTGTCTCAGTCTCATCTTCCTCATCTGTAAAGAAGAGATAATAATAGCACTTTCCTCCAATAGCACATTCCTTCCAGGGTTGTTGTGAAGATCAAATGAGAAAATATTTCTAAGTTGTGGTATAAACGCTAGGCTAGCTGTTATTATTATTGCATTTCCTATGGATAATCAAAGATCTAGATCTGAAAGATACCTTGGAGGCCAGCTAGTCCAACCAAGAGATAAAGAAACTGAGATCCAGGAAGTTAAGTGCATTGCCTTGGTTTGTATTATTACTAAATGTCAAAGGCAGGATATGAGCCCAGTTTTTTCTGGCATCTATCCAATGTACCTTTCTGCAATCTTTTTGATTTCAAGCTGTCCCTCTTGTCTCTTCTCTCAGATTACAAGGGTCCATATTGTTCCTCCAAGATATCCATGAATTGTGGTGCTACTTAGTTTTATTCTGGCAAAATGGAAACAATTAAGGTGCATTGTTGTTCTTTCTGTAGTACTTAGCACAATGTTCTGCCCAGAATAGAATCTTGAGCTAGAAAGCACTAGTTTCCTACTTCTATTTTATTTTATTTATTTTTTTAAATCCTTACTTTCTGTCTGAGTTATAATTGTAAAACAGAAGAGTGGTGAGGGCAAGGTAATCAGGATTAAGTGACTTGCCCAGGGTCATACAGCTAGGAAGTGTCAGGCCATTTTTGAACCTGGGTTCTATCAACTCCAGGAGCTGGCACTCTATCCATTGTATTACCTAGCTGCCCCCTACTATTTTACATAGGAGAAAACTGAACCCCAGAATGAGAAATAACTTTGTCCCAGATCATACAGACAAGAGTTTGGAGAGCCAGGATTTAAACTCAGGACCTCTCACTCCAAATCTACTTCTCTTCATTGCATCCCATACCCAATACATATTTGCTAATGTAGGATTTGATTTTCTCAGATTCTAAAATGTACAGAAAAATGTTCACTAGTTATATTCTCAGTTGTTCATGATGACTTGCTTAAAGTTATCAAATGTGATAATGTTTATAAAGATATTTGCAAACCTAATGCACTATGTAAATACTATTGTTAATTAATCAATTTACACTTATTAAGTACCTACTATGTTCCAGGCACTGTACTATGTTTTTAACATTTTTTCTCCTTGGATTTTTGTCCAGAAAGTAGAATATCATTCCCATTTTGCAGATGGAAAAATACAGGTCTCACTAGGGCTCCATGTCATGCAGCCATCATTACTCTCAGCCTAAATCTCTGATCCCAATTGCATGACAGCTTCCTGGCAACTTACTCTGCAGCGTTTCCTAAAATACTGCCTAACTTCAAAATATATTGCTCTCTTCCTCTGAATTATTTTTTAGATGCCTCAGAAAAAGAACGAGTCTTTTTAGGTGATATTTCAAAACTGATAATGTCCCTGGGGCTCCAGAACAGTAGTGCCAGATGGCTAGAGTTGCTGGGGGGTGGGGAGGAGGGAGGAAAAGATCCTTCAGGAGTTAGTACAAAAGAGTTAAGAACAGGAAGACACTGAGAAAGAGAGGGAAAGAGTTGGGGGAGGCAAAGGGGGTTGTAGATAATTGCTGCTTTTCATGAAATTCATATAGCATTAGAGGGACCTTAGAGGCATCTGGTCCAACTCTCATTTCATTGATCAGAAAATTGAGATGGGGAGGGGGCGGGGGGTGGTGGTGGTGGTGGTGGGGAGGTAGGATGGAGAGAAGTCACCCAGACAGTAAGCAGGAGAGGTGGGATTTAAACCCAGGGCTCTGATTGCTTTGTCACTATAGAGTTTTGTCCCTTATCTTTCCTATCTCATGGATTCTCACTCAGAACTTCTTTCTTTCAGTTGTAGCACCATTTTCTTCACTACCCTGGTTCACTTTTGTAGAAAATATTCCTCAAGGTAATTTCATGGCCAATTAATTACAAAAACCTCATCAATTTTGCCTCTGAAATGTTTACAAGTGACAAACCATCTCTTCCTTTAGTCAATTTAGTCTCTCTTCCCTTCAGTCTATCATTGTTCCTATGACTTCCAGTCTAATCTTAAAATGCCATTTTTATCAAGCATACATACCTCTGAACAGAAAGAATCTTCCACGGCTATCTTTAGCCTTTTTTAAACATTGTTTAATTTAAATCCCATCTTTCCTGCTTACAGTCTGGGTGACTTCTCCCTATTCTTCCCCACCTCAATCATTCTCAATATTCTGATTAGTGAAATGAGGCATTTTATTCCTTTTAAATATTTACATAATGTTATTTATCTATTTTTAAGAGATATTTTTATTATATGAATATATTTTTGCTTATATGTATTCTATGATTAAAAGATACGTTTATTTACATTATATAACAAATGTGATGAACACTTTTGAGTTCCAAATTATTTCTTTCTCTAGTCCTTCCCCATCCACTAAGAAGATAAACCATATGATGCCTATTATACATGTGACAGTTTCATTTTTAAAAAATTAACAAAAATGTTTTTTTCTTTTTCCCACTACTGCTTTCCTTCCCCAATTTTTTTTTTTATCAAGCATGTAAAACAAATTCCCACATTGGCTACGTCCAAAATGCATATCTCTTTCTTCCTGTTCAGTCTAACACCTCTCTGGCAGGAGATCAACATGCTTGATCTGATCTGAAACCCTGGTTGCTCATTGCATTATTCAGATTTTTTGTCTTTTAGGGTTGTTTATTTTCACAATTTGTTTTTATTTGCTGTTGTAATAGAATTTTTTTTTTTTAATTCTGCTCACTTTGCTCAATATCAGTCCATATAAGTTTTCTCTGATGGTACAATGGATAGAACACCAAGCCTGGAGTCAAGAGTTCAAATCCAGATTCTGACACTACCTAACTATATGACGTAGAAGTCAAACAAGCTGCAAATCACTTATTCTCTGTCTCCCCCAGTTTCATCAGCTATAAAATTGGAATCATCATCTCCCTAGACTTTCCATCTATCTTTCCTTTCTAAACAGAGCCTTACAAATACCAGCTCAGAACCTCTACTGCTTCCTGGCTATATTTATATATATTATATTATATATATATATATATATATATATAATATAATATATATATATTCCTGGCAACATAGAAAGGGAGTGAGGTCAGTATAGGCCTCAGGGTTATTTAGCTGCTACTTCCTGCCCTAACTTCCTGAGCATAATATTTGGGGCCACTTCACCCTGACTACCTCATTGACTTTATTTCATATTCATGTGGATAGTCCCTTCAAGGTTACATGTTGTAGCCCCTCCGTCCATGCATTTTGTGCTAATTCAGTAATTATCCATAACTTTCTAAAAAATTTCCATAAAGATTCAACCATATTTAGAAACCTTCTTCTAGATCTTTTGAAATTATATGCACACCAGTTTAACAGCTCGCAGTGCTTCTTATCCCTTACTCTCAATATGGGAAGATTAGAATCAACACTACCACCTGCAGCCTTATTGTTGGGGAACTAGAGACCCTCCCTTGGTTGGCTTAACTCCTGGGTTCAAATGCTATCCATGGCCATAAACCTTTTGCTTCCCAACACATGTTGTAGTGCTGCCATATTCCCACCAGGCCTGGACATCTTCTCCCAGTTGGACACTGATGTCCTCTCATTGCTATCTCTGCCAGAGATATACTAGAGCTGCACTCCACTTTGACTCCTGGTTCTACTATCTTATTTGGGATCCATTTGCCTTGGCACTGGTGCCCATGGTTCTAGGGACTATGATATTATTTGCTCTGCATTGCTTGTCAGAAAATAAATGCCATCTGGCTTTTTGATTTGACACGGAAACTGAACTCTCTTTTATGTTGTCTCCCTCTATTATAGGATAAGCTCCTTGAGACACAATTAGGTTCTGAAGTACATAAAAGGTGGATCAGAAGTTAGGATAATCTAAATTCAAATCCTGCCTTAGAAATTTCTGGCCAGTGTGACCCTGGGGGAAGTTTGCTTGACCTCTGTCTGTTTCAGTTTCCTCATCTGTAAAATGGAAAAGAAATAATAGTTCTTGTCAGGATTAAATGAGATAATAAAGGCCTTTGTAAATACTAATACTATTAATAAAGAAAATAATTGCATTAATTGTTGTGATAGTATGTAAGAGCATAGTCTTAATTTTCTATTTGTATCCTTAGGCCTAGAACAGAGCTTAGCATACAGTAAGAGATTAATAAATATTTTCCCATTCCTTTTCATCAACCATTTTCTGGATGACATTTTTATTTCTTCCATTTTTTTTAAGTCCTTACCTTCTATTATAGAATCTGTATTGTGTATTGGTTTCAAGGCAGAAAAGTGGTGAGAACTCACAGCTGGGAAGCATCAAGAAATCAGATTTGAACCCAGGACTTCCCTTCTCTAAGCCTGGCTCTCATTCCACTGAGCTACCTACCAAGCCCTTGATGAAATCTTTTCTGCCACTGTGAGTTATCATTATTGATATTCTACAATCCATTTACAGTTATCCTTTGGGTAATCTGCAGTTCTTTGGAGATTGTGGCATTTGTGATTCTTAGACTCTTAGATTCTTAGACTTGTATCAGTAGAAGAATATTTTTCAGACAGATAAGGTTTATTGTGCAGAAAAAGGAATACTGATTTTGGATTTAGAAGAGCAGCATTCAAAGCACACTTTTGATACTTGCTACCTCTCTGACTATGGGCAAGTCACCTAATCTCCAGGGACTTCAGTTTCCTAATCTGGATCAGATGCCTTTTGAGATACTTTTCAGCTCTAAATCTATCTATCTATGATCCTTCCCCCTTTATAATTTACTTCCTTTTGTTGGTCTTTGATATTCTTATATGTAAAATGAGGAGAAGAGAGTGTCTTCTGAAATTTTTTCCAGCTCAAGATAAATGACCTTATTGCCCCCTTCATAATTCATTTCCCTTCTGTGGGCTTTTTAGGTTCCCACTCTGCACAAGGAAGGAATTGAACTAGATGAATTCTGACCTGTGATCCTGTGATTTTTGAAATTGCTTTTTAATATCCCAAATGAAATTCAGCCAATTCTTTCCTTTGTTTTGGAACTAGTTTGTTCATCCTCAATTTACGTGTGTGTGTGTGTGTGTGTGTATGTGCATATATATACACAGATGTGGAAATATGTGCATGTATTTTTATGTATGTTGATGGACCAATTTATTGAGCAACCCTTCCATCTGCATCATATAGTCTGGATAACAGGTATTCCTCATCCAGTTGGGTTTTCTTATGTAGACTGTTAAACTGAACTTTTTTGGGGAAAAAACATTTTTATAATTGTTTTTAATTAATTAATTAAGGATATTTTTCCATAGTTACAGGATTCATATTCTTTCCCTCCCTTCCTCCCTCCCCCTTCCTGGAGTCACTTTTTGAATATTTGTTAAGATTTCCTTTAAAAGATGTTATAGTTCTCTTGGACTTAATACAAGTACAATATTGTTTGCAAATGGCACATCTAGAACTCTTTACAATCTTTTCTGAGCTCCTCTTCCATTTGGAATTTTATCTAAACATTCTCTATGATAGTTGTGAATACCTTTGGCAAATATACATATCCATATTTTATGCATGCTTAAGAAGAATATTCTAAAGGTCATCAAGTAAAGTTACTTTATTGCATCTTTGAAGGAATCTTTTGTGACCTTAACATGTGTATTAGAGATGCTGTAGTGGAAGAGTCCCTCTGAGATTTCATTTTTCTCCATGTACCATTTTCTAATCTACAAATCTAGTATTCTCTACATCCTTCATTCCATAGTAGAATAGTGATGATCTGTTCTACTGCATTAGATAATTTGCCAAAACCTAAATGTTCTCATATTTTCATCATGGGTGCTCTTGATAGACATAAAGATAATTTTGTAATGATTTATAGCGATTAGAAAGTAAGAATATGAATCAATAGCTGTTGACCTCTAGGTTGCCCTTTTCCTTAGTAATATGGCCCATTAGTCTTTCCAAAAATTCAGAACCTTCCCTTTTTTATATGTCTTGAAACTAATTGCTCAATAATTTAAGAATCATATCACATTTAGTATGTATTTCTTTGACTTGGACTTGGTCTGTTCTCCCTGTTTTTCTCCATCTTTATCCTTCTAACCATTGCTTCTTTCTCCTATGGCTTTTTGGGGAGTAACATATAGTCCGAGAGAATTGTCTATTATTGAATTATCTTCAACTCCCCAGATAAGATTAAAGTATTATTAGGAAATGTTTAACAAAACAAATGAAGTACAATATAGCATAGATAATATTAATTTGTGCATTTCTAAAGCAAAGTTTTGCCATAGGGATCCATCTCCATTTGCCTTTGACATTACTTGCCTAGAGTACAGGGGAAAATGAAATGATTTGCCCAGAGTCACCCAGCTCTTACATTTCAGAAGCAGGATTTGAACCCATAAGGCTGAATCTCTATACATTACACCATGGTTCTTCTCTGATAATTAGCACCTTGGCTTGAAAAACTTTTCTGAGTGAGCTGTAGTCACCTATGGGATGCTAAGGGTATGGAAGACAGAAAAGATAAATGTAGGTGTTAGGAAGAGGGGTAGGAAAAATTCATATATTGGGATACCATCTGGGAAGGTCCCTTCTTGAGGTGCCCAAGACCCCCAGGGGACACTGGGAAAGCTTGAAGGATGGGATGAGAGGAAGAGTCAGGTGTCTAAAAGGAAGAAGACATGGATAAATACTGACAGGAAAGACCAATTACCAAATGTCTCTACTTGTTACACAGGAATCAGGTCCCCAGATATCACTGTCTCTCTGGCCTGTCTCAGGGAGCCCTGGTTTACATTCCATTTCCTGATCATGATTCTCTTGCAAAGGCTGAAAATGAGTCTTGGGCACCACAACGGTGCTTGCTTTGTTTTCCTTTGTGGCATAGTGTGCATTTGTTCCCTTGGAGTCATATTTCATGATAACAGCACTACAGTGCATTTGCATTGGGGTAATGGCTGATGGTATCTTTAATCTGGAGCAGCCTGCTGTGTTTGTCCTGTGAGATGAGGTTCATTAACTGTTACACTAACAGGATTCGAGAATTCTGGCCCTCCTCTGAGTCAGAAGGTTGCTTCGGGGCCTTGGAGATGTTTATGGAGGTGATCACATTGGGTAGGTACATAATATTCTCTTGGAGATCCTTTTGGATGCCTTGTCCTTCCTTATCTAAAAAAGAAGAGGGGAAAGAAGCCCCTTGCATCTGATTTTCCTCCTAAGGTTATAACCTAATAAGTGCTTATTTAATTAGGTACATACAGGCTTCCCTTCACCCCCCCCCCCATCTCATAAAAAATGAGAATTAAAAAAAGAAAAAGAAAATCAGACACAAAAGCTTGAAAGAGGTCCTTTGGGCTCCATTAGTTCTGAGTTTGTTCACTTGGAGAGTAATATTTATAATTATGATCCCGACTTTTTGTCCAGTCTTCTTTATACTTGCAATGTAGACATGGATGGGGAGGATGAAATTGAATAGTTTATGTTTTCCATTACTTTATAGCCAGTTATGTGAAAGTTACCTGAAGCTAAACAAATTGTAAATCACCGTATGAAAATCTCCATCCTGAGTCGAACAGAATGGAGAGTTTGGGCCATTCTTTCTTTTAGAGTCAGAAGTTGAGCATGCAGAGGGCTGCCCTTTTCAAACCTCAGCATTCTGTTCCAATAGGGCTTCCCGTATACCTCTGAGGGGTCCCGGTGATAGTAACCTGCATTGGTGTTCTGTGTAGAAGCAATGAAGACCTGCATGTGCTCTATGATCCAATTCACTGGTTGACTTGCTGCTCCTCTGGTTTTGTCTTTATTTATTTCCCAGCATTTAGTACAGTCCATGGTAAAGAGTAAGCACTTAATAGAATGTTTGTAAATTAACTGGCTGGCTGCAGCCCTATATAGAACAAATTGGAAGAGTGTGATTAACATACCCTGATTTTTCACAAACATGACAACATCTATAATGGTTGGAGTTTGGTACATTCTGATTTTTATTACAGGATTAAAAGGAGACACCCTTCCTATAAGCTTATTTAAAGAACCAAAGGAAAAGGATGACATCAAGGAAAGTATGAGGAAGAGAGAAGATGGATTGGTCATGTGGCAGGAATGAAGAATTAGCCAGGGTGCTCCATGGGCATTTCCAGGGTGTCAGGAGAACGTGAGGCAAGACCTTAGCATATGACGCTCCAGAGAGCAATCAAAGCTAATTGAATTGATTGAATAGCAAACCCAGGAAGAAGGAGGCTAGAAAATGGTTGGCCTGTCCAATGTTGGGTAGTTGCCTATGAGGAACTTATGGAAGGATGTGGACAAAGGTTGTGTGGGAAGGGCAGAATTGAAAGGGTTCCAACCTGTATCATTAGAGAGAACATTCATATTCACTTACATATGAGAAACAAATTATTTTATTTTTGCAGAAACATTAAGTTATATCAGGCATCTTCCGTACAACTCTTCAGAAGCCCACATATCATATTTCCTTCATTCTAGAAAAGTATTAGAGGCCACAGGCAAAGTGAACATCTATGTAGCTTAAAAAGGGAATTGACTTTACCTTAACAGGCAGGAAATGATTAGATCAGAGTCTCTAGAGGGAATGGGTGAATCAGGGCACATGAGGACCACCCGTGGATCAATGGAAATGAAAAATGATGCACACTAGCTCAGGGGACATCTGCATGCCTGTCAATGCATCTCTGGCCCCAAGATTCCCTTCCCTGGTGGCATCCACCCCCACGGTTATCTTTTTCTCTGCAGCACTACTGCGTAGCTAAGCCCATTTGATGGTCCTTGATCTGAGTGCTGAACTGTAGCGAATGGCTCTAACCACTGACCATATCTGTGACTGTTGTGGAAAGCATCCTTATAGAGTTCAAATCTGGTCTCAGACACTCACTAGCTATGTGACCCTATACAAGTTACTTAATCTTGGTTGCCTTAGTTTCCTCATCTGTAAAATGAACTGGAAAAAAAATAGTACTGGAATGCCAGTATCTTTGCCAAGAAAATCCCAAGTAGGGTCATGAAAAGTTGAACACGACTAAAATAGATTGAACACCAAAACAATGTCTGATGATCCTTGAAAGGTTGGTTTGAGCCAGGTTGGGAAAAGGCTTGAGTGCCAGTCCTGGTGATGAGTATCGACAATGCTTGGGGAGCAGCCTGGGTAAATTCTGATAGACTTATTCCAGGGTTAGTTGCTAGGGGATGAATTTTTCAGCCAGAGCAACTTTTGAGGACTGTCTGCTCTGAGAGATAGAGGGTGATTTACACTGCTTGAGAGAGTATCCAAACTAAGAAAATCACAATTCTTTGAGGTAATGAAATATTTTTTAGTAATTTAAATACTTAGGAAATATGAGGCTGATTTTAAAAATGAGTGATAAAATGCAAGGTGAGTTGGTTGGTTTTGTTTGAAGAATTAACCATTAATCATATTTGCCTCTGCTTACCACATAAAAACTAAGAGGAACTCATTGTTCACCTGAGATGAAAAGATTTTGGCTTTCCTCCCCCACTGAGGAATAATTCAGGCTACTCAAAAGCTGGGCTGGTTGTTTGGACTGTGGTAGAGGAAAGCTTGTCAAGATATCAGTGTCCTTTGTGGAGATGTATTAGCAGAGAGAAGCATTAGGCCAAGACAGCTTGCTCAACAAAATATTTAGGGTTGGAAAATTAGCCCATAGATCTTTTTTGAATAAAAATCTCTTGAAGTAAAATGCCAAAGAAGTTCTTTTAAAAAGTGTTTAGTAATGGAAGCATCCTTCACCAAAGTCTGTGTTTTTGAATTGGGGCTGGAAAGGGGCCATTTTTAACAATCGTGAAACTGAAGCAAAGAAAGCTATGGCTGTCTTGCCTTGCTTGAGACTGTCCAGGCATTCCATCTCAGAGTTAAACTTCAAAAATGGAAAAAGAAAAGGAATGAAAGTAAAAGAACAGCAAGAAGCTTGTCCAATTTTATTATTTTATTATCATACAACTTTATTATTTTATTATCACATGTATTCATTCCAAAAAGTTGTGCATCTAAATGTAAATATAATTTTGGAAGTTTCTGATTTATTTCAATGACATAGGGAGTAAAAACTTTGAAAAATAATGTGTATATTTTAGAGATGCCATACATGCTTATGATTTATGTATCATTACCATGTAATTTTTTAATCTATCTATACTTTTATTTATCTATGTTTATATCCATCTATTATCTATCTGCTTATCTATCATCCCTTTCATTCTCTCTCTAATATTACTATGTAATTTTTAAAATTTAAATTTTTTAAAAAACCCTTACCTTCCTTCTTGGACTCAATACTGTGTATTGGCTCCAAGACAGAAGAGTGGTAAGGGGTAGGCAAAGGGGGGAGTAAGTGACTTGCCCAGGGTCACATAGCTAGAAAGGGTCTGATGTAAGATTTGAACCCAGGACCTCCCACCTCTATTGGCTCTCAATCCACTGAGCCACGCAGCTGCGCCCCCACCCCATGTAATTTTAATAGTCAGGAATAGTGAATTGAAAATTTTGGTGATCTGTACCAGAATTTGAATTGTACCATACTCGTCTAAGTGATAGCTCTCTTTTTTCCTAGAATAATATGTCCTAACTTTTTTTTTTTTTACCAAAGATACAATTATAATATCATGAGACTCATTCCATACTTGGAAGGCAGACTTTTAAATTGTAACTATGCTTCATAGTAAGAAACATTAGTAGCAAAGATGACATACTTTATCAGTATAGCCTTAAAAAATCTTTCCTTAATAAAAATTTTTTTTTCCAGGGGTAAATTTTTTTTTTAAACCCTTACCTTCTGTCTTAGAATCAATACTATATATTGATTCCAAGGCACAAGAGCAGTAAGGGCTAGGCAATGAGGCTTAAGTGACTTGGCCAGGGTCATACAGCTAGGAAGTATCTGAGGTCAAATTTGAACCCAAGACTTCTTGTCTCTAGATCTGGATCTTAATCCACTGAGCCACCTAGCTGGCCCCTCAGGGGTATAATTTTAAGGACAATCCATCATGATAGGAGAGCTAATAATGTCCTGGTTTTACGGGGGGGGGGGGGATGGGTGGTGGTGGTTGGTAACTAGTTTGTCTTTGAAAAGTCAATATCTTTGCTAATATTTCTTTGCGTGATTAAAAAATGGCATATATGCATGTGCCCATACTATATGCATAGTATATATGTGTCTATATATAAATAAATGTTAAGCTTTGCAAAGCACT
Organism: Monodelphis domestica; assembly: GCF_027887165.1. Taxonomy (NCBI): domain Eukaryota; kingdom Metazoa; phylum Chordata; class Mammalia; order Didelphimorphia; family Didelphidae; genus Monodelphis; species Monodelphis domestica. Next base: position 81,128,535 of record NC_077231.1, read on the forward strand.
TTACAAATACAATTCAAATTGACCTAATAGCAACCCTGAGAAATAGGTGCTATTATTGTCCACATTTTCCAGATGAGGAAAGGGGTTAATTTACTTCTTAAGGATAATATGAGTAAGTATATGAGACTGGATTTGAACCCAGGTCTTCATGCCTCTAGATTCTGCCTTTTATCCACTATGCCATTCCTTTGATGACATTTGTTCATCATGATGATCATCAAAGGCAGTGTGATTATTGCCCTTTGTAGTCGAAGAGGACCAAAAAGAGATCACTACATTGGGGTCAATGTTCTCTTCCCTTCCTTTTCCCCATATTTTTAAAAACTCTTACCTTCTGTCTTGGAATCTATACCATGTATCAGTTCCAAAGCAGAAGAGTGGTAAGGGCTGGACAATGAGGCTTAAGTGACTTGCCCAGGGTCACACAGCTGGGAAGTATCTGAGGTCATATTTGAACACAGGACTTCCCATCTCTGTGTCTGGCTCTCTATCCACTGAGCCATTTAGTTGCCTCTGGGACATAAGAATTTTTGTTTTAACCCTTCCTTTCCATCTTAGAATCTATACTGTGTATTGGTTCCAAGGCAGAAGTGTAGTAAGGGTTAGGCACCGGGAGTCAAGTGACTTGCTCAGGGTCACACAGCTGGGAAGTGTCTGAGGCCAGATTTGAACCCAGGACATCCTGTCTCTAGGCCTGGCTCTCAATCTATTAGGTCACCTAGCTATATCCCCTTTCCTCAGATTTTTGAGAGGCTCAAGTCAGAAGATGAATGAGAAGCCTTTAGAGTGATTTTGAAATGCCAATTATTATATTAATACATTTATACTTACGAGCATGTATATACATTATCACATAATTCAGTTCAACGTGATAAAGACATATTAAATACCTACTCTGTGCCAGATACTATGCCAGCCTCTGGGGATACAAAACCAAAAATGAAACAGTGCCTGCCCTCAAGGAGCTTATATTCTTAGCCTCTTAGGACTATAGGTCGACAGCTGGAAGTGACCTCAGAAGCCATGAAATCCAACTGCTTCTTTTTGCAGGTGAGGAGACAGAACAAAAGGGGGGTATGGATTGTGCAAGGTCATACAAGTTATCAGAGTCAAGATTTGAACCCAAGTCCTCTGATTCCAGAACCAGAGCCCTTTCTAGCACGCAGCAGTGCTGCTTATTTATTGGCAGGAAATGGCATGTATATAGAGAATTAAATATAAAACATATACAAAAGAAATTTCAGAGGCAGAGGAGGGGACAGATCTAATATTAAGAACAATAAGATAGGAGTTTCAGAGAGCACAATGGAGGGGCAAGGGAAATGGGATAGAGGCATGGGAAGGATGACGCTGGTTCTTAATAAAGCAAGTATATTGCTCAATATATGGTTTGTATATTCTTTGTAAAGCAGTACTATAGACTGTCAGTCTTTCATAGTGCCACAGAAACATTGATTTGGCTATCCAGCCCTGAGTAAGGGTGTGTGTGTGGGCTGGGACCCCCTGTAGGTGGCCAGGCAGATGGTGAGTTCATGGTCACTTCTGATGGTTAAGGCAGGGGTTTGTGGAATCCTGGGGCTTGGCTTCTAATTGTAAGCCAGATCAGCTCTGCACCTGGGCTTGCTCTGGTACTGTTCAAGCGATCAAGGGAAGAATCCACCCAAGGCAATAATAAAAGGTCAAGAAAAGAGAGGAAAACCCAAATGTAGGGAGAATCTCATTACACCTGGCACAGCAACCCTGACAAAGAAATCCTTAATTAAGCAATCCAAATTACAAACAATCACAGCCCGCCCGGCTCCATTCTCAAATGGAGGGGGCCTGGTTCGTTAGCTTGCTCACCTTTGAAAATTGACCTTGTATTTCACATACAATTATATGACATGAATCTCGCATTGACCTTCATGCTGGTGAGAAGGAAAAGAAACACACAATAATGACAAATCTTCCCATCAGCTACAGCTGTAATCCCAGAAGAAATGGCAACCGCCTCTAAACCTTTTAACAAAAGGAAATTTTGAGCAACTGACAGGAAGCACGAGGGAACCCCCCAAATGGGCTGCGTGCATCCCAGGCTCAGCTCCTCTTCCTTCCCTTGACCAGGAGAGAATTAGGAGAGATGACTAGGGAGAAAACAAGTTTTCGATTTGATAGGTCCCCTTTCTAGCGGGACAAAGGCAGGAACATTTTATACCTTCTAGGCAGAAAATTGACAACAAAGTGAAGCTTTTGAGGCGTGCAGATATACATGAGCTCCAGTCATCATAAAACTTTTAGGCAAAGATGGAGCAAGACTCTAGTGAGGAATGAATAATTCTCTCCACAAAATAGCTATAGTGCCTTCCTTACCTCAGTATTACCAAAGTAAGCTGTGTATCTTGTATGACACAGGAGACCAGAATTTAAATTGCAACGCTTCCCCCCCCCCCCTTTTCCTGCCTAGGAAACAATAGTTTGTTCTCTAGCCAGAGAGGCAAACTTCAACACAATTACAATTGTTCTCTAAAATCTAACATCTTAAAAAAAATGTTAGACAGATAAATGTGGTAAAAATAGATTAGGAATGAACATTGTTTCTTTCTCCAAAGAATCGTCAAAATATTTTGAGAAAGAGACTGAGATTCCCAGTAGGAGGACAGACAGTCCATTCATGGCTAGACCTCACTGGAGGTCTTTCTAGCTTGGAAGAGTCTTTCAAGGCACTTGCTTTGGTAGTGTTGACCTCGACGTCCCCAGATTATCTGTAGAGCTTGGGTATTAAAGGAAGATTTTGGTGGAGAGTAAGCATTTGTGTGTGTGTGTCTTCATTTCTTTTGGAAAAGATTGTCTGGTCATTCTCAGCATGATGTCATGGACAAGACTGGTGTAATTCCCATTTTGGCTTTTTATTGCCAATGTCGCCTTGGGCAAGCAAACACTTTAAGTATGTGGGAACTGAGGGAATGTAAGAGTGTGTAAAGAATTGGCTTGAGAGCCCGGGAAGTCCATGTTTCTAGTCCTGCTTTTGATGCATACTGCCTATGTCACCTTAGCTCTTTTAATCTCTTAGTGTTAGAGGCATCTCTTTAGGACTACAGCCTGGAAATAGTTGATCTTCATTTGCAGAGGGTAGTCCCTGTTCCAATGAAGGAACAAATCAATGTTTAAAAAGATGACCTATGTGTAGACAGCAACATTCTTGACCATTTAGGGGATGTTTCAATACTAAATTTTTACTACTACTACATGGGCATCTTCTCTTCCTTCATAAAACTTGAGAGTCTGTATGCCAATATACTCAACACTGTGTCACCTCCAATATGAATATCTTTGATGTGTACTTGATCTAATGCTTTTCTACTACTAATTCTTCAATATCCTCTGAAACATCTCTGAGACAACATTGTGATGTCAGAGTACAAATGTGGGCAATTCACTTCCCTTGATGATGAAAAGAGTTTCTTACAAAAATCTCTGCAGATTTTGCCTTTCTTTCAGCTGTTCTCCTTCAGGCTTTATTCCTAGGTGATCTTGGGATGACTTTGTTTAATTGAGTATATCACTGAGCTTCTTAAATGTTGACTCTATTTCTACTACTCCTACCACTACTGCTACAACTACTAGCATTACTACTAGCACTACTACACTACTTCTGTTATTGCTACTACTACTATTATTGCTGCTGCTGCTGCTGCTACTATTACTACTACTACCACTACTACCACTGCTACCACTACTACCACTACTACCACTACTACCACTACTACCACTACTACCACCACCACCACCACTACTACTACTACTACTACTACTACTACTACTACTACTACTACTACTACTACTACTACTACTACTACTATTACTACTACTACTACCATTTATATAATGCTTACTATGTGCCAGGCATTGTGCTAAGCACTTTACAAATTGTATCTCATTTGATGCCCCAATAACACTGGAAGTTAGGTACTACTATTATCCTCATTTTGCAGATAAGGAAACTGAGGCAATAGAGGTCAAGTGACTTGCCCAGGCTAACACAGCTGGTAGATGTTTGAGGCTGGTTTGGAATTCAGGTTTTCTTGACTCCAGGACTGATTCTCTACTCACTGTGCCACCTAGCTAACCATGGCCTCTTGCTCCTCTATGTCATGTAAAACTGCTCATAATCTTTAATTTTTTTATTATAAGACATTACTAATGAATTTGTACTCTAAATTATTGATTCCATGGGTGCTATATCTTTCTGATAGGCATCTCAGTTAGGCACTTGCTCACTAGGGATAGGATTGTATTGGGTTTACATCAGTTAAGCATTGGATGCAAGTGTTATAATTGTTTCAATGTCCTTTCTTCCATCCATTTTCCATCCTTTAACATCAATAACTTATTTAAATAAGTCAGATTGGGGTTGATTTAATTGTATGCTATATCTTTTTTCCCTCATCTTTATTCTTTCTTCCAACTTTATATTAATTTTGACCTTTACTCTAACAAGTTGGTGATTTGACTGTATGTGGGCAGCTAATTCAGGAATGATTCCCATATCTGTTAAAAGTAATTTCCTGTCTGTTAGTATTGAAGCAATTTCAGTTTTAATGAAATGATGTTATTCATTGCTTGGCATGTCAAGGCTTCAGGTTAGAGCTGCCTTGGCCTCTTGGCCTGTTTGGAGAAATCTCTTTCAACTTTCAGAACAATTCTCCCACCCACTGATGTGACCCAGGAAGTGCATCCCACCCTCCAGATGAGTGGGCTATAAAACCTGGAGGAAAGACCAAGTCCTCAGGTAGACATAGGAAATATAAAACAAATATTTATTGAACTGAATTTTTAATGGGTGCATTGATTTAAAGGTGAGAGATATCATAGAGGCCATCTAGTAAACCTTTCATTTTACAACTGAATTATCTGAGGTCCAGAGAAGGGGGGAAATTACTTAACTAAGATTGTGTATAGAACACAATTTATCCTATAGTCACCCAGTTTTCTTTCTGCCTAGTCACTCTGTTTTATTTCCAGATTTGTTAAGCTAGGTCTCACTGTACACAATGAAAGGAAGAAAGCATCATTGTCAAAGGAACAAAAAGAAATTCATTCAATCCAATAAACCTTAAATCAGTTAATATACTGTTATATGATTAAACTTTTAAGTAGTCACATATTGGAAATCCATAGTAATCAAAACTTTACTTCATTGGGGGGGGCAACTAGGTGACTCAGTGGATTGAGAGCTAGTTCTGGGGAGGGGAGGTCATAGATTCAAATTTGGCCTCAGATATTTCCCAGCTGTTTGACCCTGGGCAAGTCACTTAACCCCCATTGCCTAGCCTTCACCATTCTTCTGCTTTGATGCCAAAAACACAGTATTGATTCTAAGATGGAAGGTAAAGGCTTAAGAAAGTATCACAAACATTTATCAAGTGTTTACTGTGTTCCAAATATTATATTAGGAACTGGGTGGAGGGGGAAGATACAAAGACAAAAAAGAAAAAGGAAAAGAAGAAGTTAATAATCTACCTCTGGGATGATATGTGTAAACAGACTGCAATCCATTATGATCCAGAAACTATTAGCAGTCATGAATATCAGAAAATGTAGTTGTGTTAACTTAGGGAATCAATGTTCAGAACACTGGGGAAAATTATGTTGGTTACCTCATTTATGGTAGAAGCAACCACACCATTTAATTAGTTCTGACTGCCCTATAATAGTGAGGCTTTTTTAGGTTGTTGGATGGAGCAAATGAACTAACTCTAATACAGACCTTAGTCAATCATCTGGGCTCTGTAGCACCAGAGGAAGAGGAGGAAAGAATAACGAATAATCTGAACTGTCAGGGGAGAATTGTGAATTCATTTTGTTGTCCACTGATTTTGTTGTTATTCTGTTTTGCTTTTTAATTGCTTGTAAAAGTGCAGGCTTATTACTGACTTTCAATGGCTGTGAATTTTTTTAAATCTATACTTTCTATCTTAGAATCAATACTGAATATTGGTTTCAAGGCAGTAGGACAATAAGGAATAGGCATTTGAGTTTAAGTGATTTGCTCAGAGTCACACAGCTAGGGAGTGTCTAAGTCTGAATTTGAATCCAGGATCTCGTCTCTGAGTCTGGCACTCTTTCTACCCAGCCACCTAGCTGCCCCCATACCTGCCAATTCCAAACTGTTTTGAATTAACATTGTATGTTCAAGAAATGAAAACCTGAGCTTGTGGCAAAATAGAATGTTTGCATACTTTGTGAAATTAGTAGACTTGGTTCTATGTAATTTACTGGCTTCCTCTATAAAAGCTTACAACAGAAAGTATGCTTACAGGTATCCCCTTTTTTCCCCTTCTGATTTTCTATTTATTTCTGAGAAAGCCAGCTAGCTGATTTCTGAGAGGACCTTTCAGCTAAGAATATACTGAACCATGGGATCCTAGCCTTGGAGAGTTAATGCCTTTAGAGGTATTGATCTCATTTTAAATTAATACTCAATGTGCGGCTCTCTTTGTGACATGTATCAAGGTATAGCGTGTATATCTTGATGTGCATCAGGCTAATCCAGATTTCTGTGAAGAGCTCTAATTCTTCATAATCAGTGTCTAGAAAGTAGTTTTTGACACCTTTGATTTGTCTGTGAAGGGATTAATGAGGGATTTCTCAAGCTTGATGCAAACTAGATTCAGGTGGTAAGAAAGTTACCTACCTGCTGTTGGTCTTTGTAATGGTTAAAAGGGAAAAAAAGTTAGTGGTTAGTTTTTTCTGGAGAAACAATTTAAGGGAGAATCACAGCTGACTTCAATAAAGAGGGGTTGGCAGGGTGAAATTTTTCATTTCAACAGAATACTTTGGCAGCCAAACTCAGGCCGGCAGTAGCTAGATGGTTCCTCAGCTTTTTCTCAAAACAATCTCAAAGACTTGTGAGTGTGGAACCTTGAAATCTCCTTTCTGTTCTGGAAAATGTAGCAAAGATTCTCACAGACAGGAATTGGGTAGTTTAAAGGTGAATGATGGCAAAGGAAAAACTAGGTACATCTTGGCACCTGTTTTCTATATATTTTTCATTTTTCATTCACTTTTGTTTGTGCATAATCTTTCCTCTTAATAGAGCATAAACTCTTTGAGCACATGAAGTATTTTTTTTTCATTCTATCCAGGAAGCCTAGCATAGTTGCTGGAACATAGGAGATATTTGATGAATGATTGATGTTTTCAAAGACAATTTCAATTTATCTTTCTTGAGTAGTATATGCTATGGATGCTTACTCTAAGCTTCAAACTAGAACCTAAAGAGATGAAGATGATGATGCTGATGGTGGTGGTGGTGGTGATAACTGATGATGATAATGGCTAGCATTTATATAGAGCTTTAAGTTCTGCAAATACTTTACATGTAATATCTTTTTTGATCCTCATAGAAATCCTGGAAAATAGTTGCATTTATTACTCCCATTTTATAGATGAAGAAACTTGGGCATAGAGAGCTTAATTAAGGGACTTGACTAGGGTCAGGATTTAAAAATGACTCTCAATCCATTTTGGTAGTTTCACAGAGATGAACCTGTGGGCCTTGAACTCACTTTTTTCTTTTAAAATATACTTTGCTAAGTGTATTTAATATAATAGTCTTCTTCTCCTCCTCCTCCTCCTTTTTCCATTTCTTCCCTCTCCTCCTTTTTACCCAGTGTTCTTTCAGAGATGAAATAAAATGAGTTGTGTACTTTGGATGAATGTGAAGATGCTGAATCATAAATAACAGACGCAGTTACAAAGCTGTTTGGGATTTTACGAAAATTTCAAGTTGAGCTCTACTAAGCCACAAGGTTAGAAGTAGGTATATACTGCTCTGTCCTCTGAGGCAAACAATTTTATACACTTGAAGCATCATCTTGCTTTCAAAGATGGGATAAATGAGGTTTTAATTAATTATTTTCTGAGTCTTCATAAATGTCTTACTTCCAGGAAACTTGGGAAGATGTACCAGTAATATTTGTACTGCAGCATTAATGAGATGTATATTATATTTAATCCTAAATAAAAAATTTGTAGTGTTCTCAAGACCAAAGCCCTTTTCCTATGCTGTTTCTACATAGGAGTGAATTCATTAAAAAATAAATGCTTTTCTTACTCCCTTCTCATTCTTCTTTGCTTTCCTCCCTTCTCTCTCTCTCCCCTTCCCTTCCCTTCCCTTCCCTCCCCTCCCCTCCCCTTCCCTTCCCTCCCCTCCCCTCCCCTTCCCTCCCTAATAGAACTTAAAATCCTTGAGGCTAGGGACTGTTCTACTTTTGTTTGTATTCCCAGTTCTAGAGAGGAAACACAGAATAATGGATAGAGAGCTGACCTCTAAGCTAGATCCCAAGTCCTAGATTCAAGTCCTACCTCTGGCAAATACTTTACAATGTGACCTTGGATAGGATACATAACTTAGTGTTCTAAATAACTCTTTAATACTTTTGTTTGCATAAAGAATGTCCTGCTCTGAATCAATAGATGCCATTTCTCACCTTGGAGTTCCATGGCAGTGAACTGACAAGTCAAGTTCTTTCCCCCAAAGTCTGGCAGCAAGTAGGTATTTAATAACTGTTTATTAATTACTTGAGGAGCACTTTTAAATGCTTTTTTTTTTTTGAGAAAACCAAGGCTTCTAGGCCTTTGAAAAGATAAAAAAACAAAAGCAAAGACGAAAAATTCATTTGATACCTTTTTGATTTGAATGAATAAATAGGATTACCAGAATGGGCCAGGACCTCACCTGGAGTAGCAGTAGAAGTCCAGATCATTAGTAAAGTTCACGCATGCCATCATATTTCATTTCTTATTGGATCTATTTCGTAACGATTCTTTCTAAGCATGACAATGGGTGTCGAACAGATGTTCAGTTCCGTAACTCATTCACTTAGCCAGAAAAAAAGATAATGAATTCTTGGAGTTTTTCATTGTTTTTTAATTAAAAAAGGAGAAATATCTGACCACTGGGCATCTTTAAGGTTCTTAATAGGGACATGTACATTAGATAGGAAAAAATAGATGGCATAGGACTTGATGCAATATGAAGATAATGAAAAATGTATCACTTAACAAGGTTTGCATTATTCAGAGTTATGCCTATACAAGTGTCTGCTCTAATCCCTAGCCAATATGTTGTCTTGGTAACCAGTTACCTGCACACCTGCTCAGTAACTAAAAGAGAGAAAGCATGTATGGTTATTGGCCATATTTAGTACTGAAAAAGGGATAAAAATCCAACAGAATATTAATATTTTATAAGATCATATATCTTTCACCTTGTTATTCTACTCTCTGTTTAGCAAAGGTATTTTTTTTTAAATCACAAGAGTGATTGTGTCCCACTGCACCATTTTCATTCCAAGTAAAGCAAGAAAAGGTCTTAAATTCTTTTTCTGAGAATCTATAATCAACTTGGTATACTGCTGACAACAGATGCCACAGTGGTGAGGGATTCTGCACCTAGGTGAGCGTGGAGGCTGCGTGGAGGATTTCAAACATCAGGAGAAAGCTCCAGCCAGGGCTGGTGAGACCATTGTGACCAGAATGGTCTCTGTGCCCCGTGGCTTGATTAGCCAAGCTCTGGAAATGTCATTCATTCTGATTAGGCTGTTAGGAGAAGATTGTGATGAGTAATTCAGCCCCTGCTTAGCAGTGGGCATGGTTCTTCCATTGAGTGTAGAGAGGCTATGCTTAGGGTTTAGTGGGTGAGCTGCAGAGAATAAACCCACTTGAGGGTAAATAAGTATGGTTCACGTTTCTCAAGTTCACTTCCTCTGAAGCTCAGTAGAAAGGAACTGGGAATATTCATCCTGGAGATGAGATAACTTGGGATGGAGGAGACGATGATAGTCATTTTCAAGGATTTGAAGGACTATAATTTAGAGGAAGGAATAGTCTCTACAGGGCTGGAATAATGGGGTAGATGCAGCAGAAATGGATTTGATAATAACTAGCACTTAGTAACCCTTTAGGGTTTGCATGTTCTCATTTGAGCCTTACCACAATCCTATGAAGTAGGTTCTGATATTACCCCCATTTTGCAGATGAGGATACTGAGACAGAGAGGACATGCGACTTGTCCAATCATACAGCTCTTAAGTGTCAGAGACGGGATTTGAACTGTTTCTTCTTAACTCTAAATCTTTCCCTCCATTCACTATGCCACTTTGCTATCTCAAAAACAATAGAAATGGAACATTAGGAAGTTATGAGAATAAAGATGGGCCCCCAAGAAAAAAGGAGTTAGTCTTGATAGTAGAAAATAATTTCTCAATGTTTAAAGGTATTCCTGCATGACAAGGTATGGAATGCTGGACTTGGATTTAGAAAGAAAGTTCTAATCCCACAAACCACTCCCAGAAAGTCGCTTAATCTCTCAATTTCAGTATCCCCATCTGTAAAATGGAGATAATATCAATACTTCATAAGATTGTTGTAAGGATTAAATGTGAACATGTGTAAAGCACTTTGCTTTAAAATGAGGGGAATGGATTTGAACTCTGAAACTATGATCCCATAATCAAAGTAAACAGGCTACCCTTGGAAAACCTAGTGGGTTTCTTGTCACTGGAAGGTCTTTAAGCAACAGGCCAGATGAACATGGACAAATACTTGCTGAGAGTTTTGGAGAGAAAATTCTTCTTTATATATGAATTGGCCTGGATTATTGGACTAGATGGCTTTGTGGTAGAACATTAGATCTGGAGTTAGGGCAGCTAAATTCAAATCCTGCCTCAGATATTTATGAGATGAATGATCTGGGCAAGTCACTTTCACCTCTTCCTGACTCAGTTTTCTCCTCTGTAAAATGAGCATAATAATAGCACTACCTCCTAGTGTTGTTGGGGGGATATAATGAGATCCTATTTGTAAAATGCTTCACAAACCTTAAAGTGCTATATAAACAATTATTACTATTGTTTTTGAGGTCTCTTCCAACTCCAATAGCCTGTGATTCTAAAAGAGCCTCTTATACTTTTAATAATAATAATTGCTAACACTTAAATAGCACTTACTATGTGCTAGGCACTACACTAACTGCTTTGTTATTATCTCATTTAATCCTCACAACAAACCCAAGAGCTAGGTGCTATTATTATCCCAGTTTTTCATATAAGGAAACTGAAGCAGTCAGAGGTGAAATAATGTGCTCAGGATCACACAGCTAATGAGACTGGATTTCAACTCAGGTCTGTGTGACTCTGTTGTCCTAGAAGGGAAGTCTCAGAGAAGCCATTCCCACAGTCTTCTGACAAGTTCGTGGCAAAGGTTAGGTGTTCCTTTTTTTTTTTTTTAAATATATTTTATTTGATCATTTCCAAGCATTATTCGTTAAAGACATAGATCATTTTCTTTTCCTCCCCCCACCCCCCATAGCCGACGCGTAAGTCCACTGGGCATTAGATGTTTTCTTGATTTGAACCCATTGCTTTGTTGATAGTATTTGCATTAGAGTGTTCATTTAGAGTCTATCCTCTGTCATGTCCCCTCAACCTCTGTATTCAGGCAGTTGCTTTTTCTCGGTGTTTCCACTCCCATAGTTTATCCTTTGCTTATGAATGGTGTTTTTTTTCTCCTGGATCCCTGCAAGTTGTTCAGGGACATTACACCGCCCCTAATGGAGAAGTCCATTACGTTCGATTATACCACAGTGTATTAGTCTCTGTGTACAATGTTCTCCTGGTTCTGCTCCTCTCGCTCTGCATCACTTCCTGGAGGTTGTTCCAGTCTCCATGGAACTTCTCCACTTTATTATTCCTTTGAGCACAATAGTATTCCATCACCAACATATACCACAGTTTGTTCAGCCATTCCCCAATTGATGGGCATCCCCTCGTTTTCCAGTTTTGGGCCACCACAAAGAGCGCAGCTATGAATATTTTTGTACAAGTCTTTGTGTCCATTATCTCTTTGGGGTACAGACCCAGCAGTGCTATGGCTGGGTCAAAGGGTAGATATTCTTTTGTCGCCCTTTGGGCATAGTTCCAAATTGCCCTCCAGAATGGTTGGATCAGTTCACAACTCCACCAGCAATGAATTAATGTCCCTACTTTGCCACATCCCCTCCAGCATTCATTACTTTCCTTTGCTGTTATGTTAGCCAATCTGCTAGGTGTGAGGTGATACCTCAGAGTTGTTTTGATTTGCATCTCTCTGATTATAAGAGATGTAGAACACTTCTTCATGTGCTTGTTAATAGTTTTGATTTCTTTATCTGAGAACTGCCTATCCATTTCCCTTGCCCATTTATCAATTGGAGAATGGCTTGATTTTTTGTACAATTGATTTAGCTCATTATAAATATGAGTAATTAAACCTTTGTCAGAGGTTTCTATGAAGATTTTTTCCCAATTTGTTGTTTCCCTTCTGATTTTAGTTATATTGGTTTTGTTTGTACAAAAGCTTTTTAGTTTGATGTAGTCAAAATTATTTATTTTACATTTTGTGATTCTTTCTATATCTTGCTTGGTTTTAAAGCCTTTCCCCTCCCAAAGGTCTGACATGTATACTATTCTGTGTTTACCCAATTTACTTATGGTTTCCTTCTTTATGTTTAAGTCACTCACCCATTTTGAATTTATCTTGGTGTAGGGGGTGAGGTGTTGATCTATTCCTAGTCTCTCCCACACTGTCTTCCAATTTTCCCAGCAGTTTTTATCGAATAGTGGATTTTTGTCCCAAAAGCTGGGATCTTTGGGTTTATCGTATACTGTCTTGCTGAGGTCGTTTTCCCCCAGTCTATTCCACTGATCTTCCTTTCTGTTTCTTAGCCAGTACCAAATTGTTTTGATGACTGCTGCTTTGTAATATAGTTTTAGGTCAGGGACTGCAAGGCCCCCATCATATGTGTTTTTTTTTCATTATTTCCCTGGATATCCTTGATCTTTTGTTCTTCCAAATGAACTTTGTTATGGTTTTTTCTAAATCAGTGAAGAAGTATTTTGGTAGTTCAATGGGTATGGCACTAAATAGATAAATAAGTTTGGGTAGGATGGTCATTTTTATTATATTGGCTCGTCCTATCCATGAGCAGTTAATGTTTTTCCAATTGTTCAAGTCTAGTTTTAGTTGTGTGGCGAGTGTTTTGTAGTTGTGTTCATATAGTTCCTGTGTTTGTCTTGGGAGATAGATTCCTAGGTATTTTATTTTATCTAAGGTGATTTTGAATGGGATTTCTCTTTCTAGTTCTTGCTGCTGAGCTGTGTTGGAGATATATAGAAAAGCTGATGATTTATGTGGGTTTATTTTGTATCCTGCAACTTTGCTAAAGTTGTTGATTATTTCAATTAGCTTTTTGGTTGAATCTCTAGGATTCTTTAAGTAGACCATCATGTCATCCGCAAAGAGTGATAACTTGGTCTCCTCCTTGCCTATTCTGATGCCTTCAATTTCTTTATCTTCTCTAATTGCTACTGCTAGTGTTTCTAGTACAATGTCAAATAGTAGAGGTGATAATGGGCATCCTTGTTTCACTCCTGATCTTATTGGGAATGCATCTAGTTTATCCCCATTGCAGATGATATTAGCTGTTGGTTTTAGATATATACTGTTTATTATTTTTAGGAATGACCCTTGTATTCCTATGCTTTCTAGTGTTTTTAATAGGAATGGGTGTTGTATTTTATCAAAGGCTTTTTCTGCATCTATTGAGATAATCATGTGGTTCTTGCTAGTTTGCTTGTTGATGTGGTCAATTATGTGGATGGTTTTCCTAATGTTGAACCAGCCCTGCATCCCTGGTATGAATCCTACTTGATCATGGTGAATGATCCTTCTGATCACTTGCTGGAGTCTTTTTGCTAGTATCCTATTTAAAATTTTTGCATCTATATTCATTAGGGAGATTGGTCTATAGTTTTCTTTCTCTGTTTTTGACCTGCCTGGTTTTGGAATCAGTACCATGTTTGTGTCGTAAAAGGAGTTTGGTAGAACTCCCTCTTTGCTTATTATGTCAAATAGTTTGTATAGTATTGGGGTTAACTGTTCTCTGAATGTTTGATAGAATTCACAGGTGAATCCATCAGGCCCTGGGGATTTTTTCTTAGGAAGTTCTTTGATGGCTTGATGGATTTCAATTTCTGATATGGGATTATTTAAGAATTCTATTTCCTCTTCTGTTAGTCTAGGCAGTTTGTATTTTTGTATATATTCATCCATTTCTCCTAAATTGGTGTATTTATTGCCATATAATTGGGCAAAGTAATTTCTAATGATTGCCTTAATTTCCTCCTCATTGGAGGTGCTGTCCCCCTTTTCATCTTTAATGCTGTGAATTTGCTTTTCTTCCTTCCTTTTTTTAATTAGATTGACCAGTACTTTGTCTATTTTGTTTGTTTTTTCAAAGTACCAGCTTCTTGTCTTATTTATTAAATCAATAGTTCTATCACTTTCGATTTTATTAATTTCTCCCTTAATTTTTAGGATTTCTAATTTGGTTTTCTGCTGGGGGTTTTTAATTTGATCGCTTTTGAGTTTTTTCAATTGCATTTCCAATTGATTGATCTCTGCTCTCCCTTGTTTGTTAATATGAGCTTTCAGGGATATGAATTTGCCTCTGATTACCGCTTTGGCTGCATCCCAAAAGGTTTGAAAGGATGTTTCGCCATTGTCATTTTCCTTGATGAAATTATTAATTGTTTCTATGATTTCTTCTTTAGCTAAACGGTTTTGGAGTATCATATTGTTTAATTTCCAATTGGTTTTAGATTTGGTTTTCCATGTACCATTACTAATCATTATTTTTATTGCCTTGTGATCTGAGAAGGCTGCATTCATTATTTCTGCTTTTTTGCATTTGTGTGCTATGTTTCTGTGACCTAATGTATGGTCAATTTTTGTGAATGTGCCATGTGGTGCTGAGAAGAAGGTGTATTCCTTTTTATCCCTATTTATTTTTCTCCATATGTCTATTAATTCTAATTTTTCTAAGATTTCATTCACTTCTTTTACCTCTTTCTTATTTATTTTTTGATTTGATTTATCTAAATTTGATAATGGTTGGTTTAAGTCTCCCACTAGTATGGTTTTATTGTCTATTTCTTCCTTCAATTCTCCTAGTTTCTCCATTAGAAATTTGGGTGCTATATTATTTGGTGCATACATGTTGATTAATGATATTTCCTCATTGTCTAGAGTCCCTTTTAACAAAATATAATTACCTTCCCTATCCCTTTTGATCAGGTCTATTTTTGCATTGGCTTTATCAGATATCATGATTACCACTCCTGCCTTCTTTCTATCAGTTGAGGCCCAGAAGGTCTTACTCCATCCTTTAATTCTGACCTTGTGGGTGTCAACCCGCCTCATGTGTGTTTCTTGAAGACAACATATGGTAGGGTTTTGGATTCTAATCCATTCAGCTATTCGTCTACGTTTTATGGGTGAGTTCATCCCATTCACGTTCAAAGTTATGATTGTCATTTGTGGACTCCCTGGCATTTTGATTGCCTTCCCTAATTCTAACCTTTTCTTCTTCGGCTCTACCTTTTAGTCCAGTGATTTACTTTGAATCAGTCCCCCTTGTCCCCTCCCTTGATGTTTCCCTTTTTAGTCCCTCCCTTTTTGTTCCCTCCCCCTCCCCCCTCTCTTTCCCTCCCTTTTTGTTCTCCCTCTCCCCCTCCCCCCCTTGGTTTTCCCTTCTCCTTACCCTTGTTGGGTAAGATAGAATTCAAGATCCCAATGGATCTGGATGTTTTTCCCTCTCAGAGTTGATTTCCCTGAGATTGAGGTTTAAGTAAACCCCCCCCCCTCTCTTCCTCTCCTTCTTATAGGAGTTTTCTTCCCCTCCCCTTCCCCTGTGAATCTTTGTGTGAGAACCATTATTCTATTTGGTCTTTCTTTACCCCCTATTTATACATTACATTTTCCCCACATATTAGTATACATAGGTTGATATAAATGTAGTCCTTATAGAAGAGAGTTTGAGTAAAAGAAGATAACATTTTTCCCTTTCCTTAATATTTACCTTTTCAGGTATTCCTTGCTCTTTGATTTTCGGTATCAAACTTTCCACAGAGCTCTGGTCTTTTCTTTGCAAAAAGTTGGAAGTCTTCTATTTTGTTGAATGCCCATACTTTCCCTTGGAAGTATATAGTCAGTTTTGCTGGGTAGCTGATTCTTGGTTGGAGACCCAGCTCTCTTGCCTTTCTGAAGATCATGTTCCATGCCTTACGATCATTCAGAGTAGAACTTGCAAGGTCTTGGGTGACCCTGATTGGCATTCCTTTATATCTAAATTGTCTTTTTCTGGCTTCCTGTAGGATTTTTTCTTTTGTTTGATAGCTTTGGAATTTGGCAATTACATTCCTGGGAGTTGTCTTTTGGGGGTTTAGTGTAGAAGGTGTTCTGTGAGCTCTGTCAGTGGCTGTATTGCCCCCTTGTTCTAGAATCTCTGGGCAATTTTCTTTGATTATATCTTGTATCACCATGTCCAGTTTGGTGTTTATTTCTGGCTTTTCTGGGAGTCCAATTATTCTTAAATTTTCTCTTCTCCCCCTGTTTTCCAGATCTATCACCTTGTCGGTGAGATATTTTATGTTCTCTTCTAATTTCTTGGTGTTTTGGCTTTGCTTTATTAGTTCTTGCTTTAAAGCCTGGTTTTCTTTTACAGTTTGGTCAAACTGGTTTTGTAGATGCGTGAATTTCTTTTGCATCATTTCCCACTTTTCCTCCCAGAGGGCTTCCATCTTTTTGGTCCTTTCTGATTCAAATTCTTCATGTGTTTGTGGAGAGTTTCTATTTCCTTTGGAAGATTTTGGAGAATTTTCTTGTATATCTTCTTCTATCTGCTCTGTATTTTGTATTTTGGCTCCATAGAATGTGTCCAGAGTCGCCCCTTTCTTCTTATTTTTCTTGGTATTTTGGGGCTTCTGTGCTTCTGTGGAGTTTGTCATCTCTGAACGTGGAGGATTGGCTTTTCTTGTCTTTGTCTGGTGATCAGAGGCTTTAGTCCTGGGCAGATGTTGGTTCTATGAGCGTTCCCTGGGTTAAACTGAATATGCCTCACTGGAACTGGAATGGAAGGGTCGGACCACGAGGCCACACTCTCCCCCTGGCTCGATTTCCGGAAGTTGCCTTCAGAATCCCTGGCCGTGAGGCTGTTTCGTCGGCCTGCGGGGGGATGGGCTGCCGCTTCCCCAAGCTCCGAGAGCACAGACTTTCACTGAGACTTGGATAGCAGGATCCAGCCCGTGAGGCTGTCTTGCCCGCCCTGAGGGTTGCTGTTGTTTTGACCAGGTCTTTGCAGCGGAGGCCCCAGGCAGTAACTTTCACCCAGACCGACCAGCTCTTTGCAGCGGAGGCCCCAGGCAGTAACTTTCACCCGGACCGACTGGCTCTCTGCAGCGGAAGCCCCAGGCAGTAACTTTTACCCGGACTGGGACTTGGGTAGAAGACCCTGAGGGTTGTTGTTCCTCAGACCCTGCTCTCTGAGCCCGGCGCGGCTGCCGCTTCCGGGAGCCTTGGACTCTGCGCTCCTACCCCTGAGGTCCGAGGGATCTCGGGTTCTGGCTTTTAAGGGGAGCCGTACCTTTTGAACCGGGTCCAGGTCCAGGAGGAGGGTTCCCAGGGTCTGTGCTGTTGATCGTTTTGAATTTCGGCGCCTTAGGAGCTTCTAGTTTGAGATCGGTCGGGAAGGGTTTTCCGGAGATCTGCACTTCAGCTTTCTCTAAGCCGCCATCTTAACCGGAAGTTTCCTTTTTTTTTTTAAGGGTAGGAAGGGATGCAAAAATTTTGGTTCAATTTCTCATTTTATGGATGAGAAAATGGAAACTCTTAAGAACTGACCTTGCTTGAGGTCATAGCTAGATTGGATCTGGGACTCTTTTGATTCTGTTTCATGTATCTTCTACTATATCAAGCAACATCTAATATGATGAAACAGTACAGCCCCATGTACCCATAGCAAAACCTTTTTTTAAAGCAATGTTGATAGCATGTTGAATGAGCCTTCTTTCTCCCAAGGCTCATGGTACCTACTTTATCTGGATGACCTTGAGGGGAATCACCACTTCTCTGGGTTTTAATTTCTCAACTGGAAAGTGAGGTGGTTAAATTAGGTCATCTTTGACATATGATGCTAGGATCATATCATCTAGGATCCATCATCTAGAATGGATTAGACTAAAGGACTCCCAAGTCCTAATTGACTTTGATCTGTGATTGGATGGGTGGAAATTAGTAATTCCTTTTAAAAAATGAATTTATTTTTAAACATTTTTCCATGGTTCTATGGTTCATGTTCTTTCCCTCCCCTCTTCCCTCCCCTCTCCCAGAGATGACAATTCCACTGGGTTATACATGCATCATCACTGGATAACCTATTTTCATATTATTTATTTTTGTAATAGAGTAACCTTTTAAAACCAAAACTCCAAATCATATATCCATATAAACAAGTGATTAATTACATGATTTTCTTCAGCATTTCTACTCCCACTTAATGTGGATAGCATTGTTTTTCATAAATCACTCAAGATTGTCCTGGGTCATTGCATTGCTACTAGTAGCAAAGTTGATTACATTTGATTATCCCACAATGTTCCAGTCTCTGTGTACAATGTTCTCCTGGTTCTGCTCATTTCACTCTGCATCAGTTCATGGAGGTCTTTTCAGTTCATATAGAAATCAAACAGTTCAGCATTCCTTATAGTATCATCATTCCTTATAGTATCATCAGATACCGCAATTTGTTCAGCCATTCCCCAATTGATAGACATCCTCTCATTTTCTAGAAATTGATCATTCTAAAAGCTCTTTAGCTCTTGAATATTTATTTTATCCCATTTCTATGTGGAAATCAGAGAGCAGCTAGTCCATCTAATAATCTACCATCCATATTCTTGAAGATCCTATATTCTACTATTCAGCCTTCAGGATTCTCTTTTACAGGATACACAATTCTGATGTTATTGTGCTCTGAAACATCAACACCATTTTCTGATGTCATTGAAGTTGAAATTTTTATGAAAATAACAGCCACAAGATAAGTATTGTTGCTCTATGAGGTAGCTAGGTGACACATTGGATAAGACTTTTGGACATGTAGTTAAGAAGACTTGAATTTGGATTTGATACAAAGATTTTCCCTCCCTAATCATCAACTTTTCTTCTTTTTCAAGATGCTTTGACTTTGGCTATGCAAAAACTTTAAAATTTTGTGTAATGAGAGTTATCTATTTTTAAAGTTTCTATTTTGATCCTTTTAAATTCCTTATTTGATTAAGAATGTATTTCTGTATGAAATACCTGTCTCTCATGATTTTTTTTTTTTGTGGAGATGCTTTTGCTATTCAGGTCATATGTCCCTTTTGAGCTTATTTTGTGGTATCAGTTGGTCTAAATGGAGACATTTCTTTAATGTACCGTACTGAATTTTTTAACTTAAGAATTTGTGTGTTTAAGGGAAAAATTTAAATTAATTCCTTGGGGAAAATTTCTTGAGATTTCAATTTATGCATTTATTAGTTTGGTGAGAGGAAACATTTAGAATTGGTAACTGTAAACAAACCTTTAAAGAAATTGATTGAAGCAGCTAAGTAACAAGTAGATAGAGTGCAAGACTTGGAGTTGGGAGGAGTCTTAGGTTTAAGTGTGGCCTTAGATACTTCCTAGCTGTGTGACCTTGAGTAAGTCACTATACGCAATTGTCTAGCCCTTGCTATGCTTCTGTCTTAAAATTTATACTAAGACAGGAGGTAAGGGTTTGAGAAAAAGTAATTGATGGGTAATACTTGAGAGAGATACACAAAGTTGACAACAATTACCTTTATCATGGTGTCTGATACTTAGTAATGCTTAATAAAATGCTTGTTGGTATCCTGCTAATTTGCTACATCTTCCTTCTATCTGAGGATCCGCTAATCAGAATTTACTAAGAAAGGTGGTCTTTGAAAAAAAGGTTAATAAATTCAATGGGGAGGGAAAGAATTTGAAAAGAAAAAAAAAGAAGTGATCTGGAACATAACATTAGAAATATTAGAGTGACTCAAGACTGGTTTATGTTACCCAGTTTAGATGCCATCTTTGTGTGAAATCTTCCCTGTTCTTCTTGATCAGACATGAGCTTTGCCTTTTGGAAATGTCATAGACCTTAGAATTTCTCTTGCACACTTTCACATTTGGCTTTTAATTATACTTACTTATCTATATATCTTTCCCTTCCCTTTATGCTAGATTATAAACTCCTTGAGGGCTAGGAAAGAACTGTGTTCATCTTTGTACATCCTCTCTATGTCTGGCACAGTGCTTTAATGGTATGGATGATTGATATGTTTGGGTGATAAATAAAAGTTCCTAGAATTGAATTAGTTAGGAATTTAGCCAGCTATCCTACTACTTTAGGAAAATACTCTCAGAGTTTCTGCTATGTTGCAATATTTTCATTTTTACCTTATTTTGTGATGTTTTGAATATAGCACAACACTATTATTTTTAATAGCACAGGACAGTAAAAAAAAAAGCACTAGACTTAGAATTCCTAAGTTTTCTTCTATATGCTAATATTATCCCTCTTTTACAACCAAATGACTTGGATTCAAATCCTGCCTGTCATACTTACTAGCTGTGTGAACAGATACAAAACAAAATAAACCTTTCTGAACCACAATTTTCTTATCTGAAAAATGGGGATGATGCTTGCATTTCTGGGGCCAGTTTCCTCTTCTTCTTCCATGGATTCTTTAACTACATTTGTATTTAGCATCATCTATATATGCACTTGCATCTAAACATCAATATCTCTTCCTCTTTGTCAACACACGCATCTATGCCTATATCTTCATCTATACCCATAATTTCATTTGCCCTTGTTTCTACAGCTATACCAACACACTATTGGTGCTGCTTATACTACTATCACTACTACTACTACTACTACTACTACTACTACTACTACTACTACTACTACTACTACTACTACTACTACTACTACTACTACTACTACTACTACTACTACTACTATGCTGCTGCTGCTGCTACTATTGCTCCTACTCCAACTATTATTACTGCTATCACCATTATCATCTCTCATTTATGTAGGACATTAAGGTTTTCAGAGCACTTTAAATCTCATTAACCCTCACAGTAATCCCATGAGCTATTATTGCCCCCATTTCACTGATGGGGAAATTGAGTGACTTGCCTAAGATAGTGTCAGAGGTGGCATTCAAATACAAGTTCAGGACTTTTCCCAATGTATTAGCCTCCTTATACACCTATGCCTACATTTCTAGTTCAATGATTTAGTTCAATTTTCAATACAATGATGACCCTAAAATATCAAGGAAAGTTTATATTAAGTCTTGGATATATAGGCATTGAGGTGGCACAGTGGATAGAACTCCAGTTCTTGGGGGCAAGGAGGACCTGAGTTCAAATTCAGCCTTAGATTCACCCAACTGTGTGACCCTGAATAAGTCACTTAATCTCTGTTTGCCTCCACTTTGCTCTCTGTGGAATGGAGATAATAATAGCACCTATCTCCCAGGGCTGTTGTGAGGATCCAGTGAGGTATTTGTAAAGGGAATTAACATGGTGTCTGATACCAAATAGACACTAAACAGATGTAATCATGGGGAGAGAGGAATAACCAGGTAACTGGATCATAAATTTTAAACCAATGCCAGTTTATTGATTTGACCATTGAGAGAGACTCTTTTGCTTGGGTAAAGTCATACCATCTAGAGAGGGGGCAGCATTTTTCTAGAGTCTGGGAAGACAGAAAGGAGCAACATGGAGTATGATTGTGTGATACTTATTGGTAACACCTATACCTAGTGCTCTGGGGCAGATCTGAAGTCCTACTTGTTTGTCCATTGATCCCAGGATATTAGCTTGAAGTTAGTTCTCAGAATTGGAGTACAAAGTGGGATGTTTAGATATTTTATTCCAAGCTACTTGCTATTTCACGTGGGAAGAGGATTAGAGGAATAATGGGAAGGCAACAGCAGATGACAGAGTGGTGGGATCAGTACCCACAATCCCCACCACCACTTTGAACTCATTCAAATTTAACAATTTTCATAAGAGAAATTCAGGGTCCACTGGAGGGGGAAACCACAGGTACTCATAAGAGGGAAATGTAGGGAGCCTTTCCAGAGCAGTATAATATGTCATTGCTGAGACAGCACTCTGACGGGACTGAACATGGGAAAGCATAATGGAGGTCAGTGCTGTCTGAGGTTGGACTGTGAGGCATCAAACACACATCATGATCATCTGAACTTCCTCTAAAATACACAGATGGATGAAGAATCTTTGGAAGAGCCATGATTGCTACCCTCCCTTCCCCAAATAACCTGGTGACCCAGTTTTTAAACACATTGGGGGTTCTGAATGGGCTGACAATTTCTGAAAATGGTTTTGGGAGTTCTAGTCTCATGTTAGCTATTATTACTTTTTAAAAAGAAAGTCTGTAAGTAAACTTGGAATGCTGTACATTTTAGAAAAAAATGTCATTGAATCATGGCTGACTTTTTTGTTATAGGATCATAGATTAGAAATCCTTCCATAACAGTGACCACCATCTTAAAGTAGAGTGCCTTGTCTTGGAAGGTAGTCATTTCTCCATCACTGGAAGTCTTGGATAAGAAGTTGGGCTGTCACTTGGCATAGATGTTGTTAGAGGAGATTTCTGTTCTAATTCACACTGAATTTAATGACCGCTGATATCCCTCCCAACTTGAAATAATGGTTGGGCATCTGTGACTCATTAGCTTCAATCAGAGGTTTTATTGTATTCTTTATCATTTTCTGATTCTTCTCATTAATCTCATTATTTCTTGCTGTGCATTTTGCTTAAAAAGTGAAAGGAGAGGGGGCAGCTGGGTAGCTCAGTGGATTGAGAGCCAGGCCTAGAAATGGGAGATCCTGGGTCCAAATCTGACCTCAGACACTTCCCAGCTATGTGACCCTGGGCAAGTCACTTAACCCCCACTGCCTAGCCCTTACTGCTCTTCTGCCTTGAAACCAATACCCAGTATTGATTCCAAGATGGAAGATGAGGGTTTTTAAAGAAAAAGTGAAAGGAGGTTAGCATATGTAAACTTTAAAACAATATATGAATGTGTACTATAATAATGATGATGTTGAAGGTGATGTCAGTAGCAGCTCTTTACCCTTGAGTTTTTGGTCTAATAAGCCAGTTTTTAAAAGTTACTTAAGTTTCGTGCAAAATGAAGCTTTTGGTTCCAAAGTAAAACACCAGTAAGAATGGAGCAGTTAGAGTTGGGCTTAAAATCTGAGGGGATGTACACTTCATTGGGAAAAAAGCACCAATTTTGGTGGAGAGAAATTGTTTGAACACTGTGGGAGGTATGTTTGGGGTAATTGTAAATCTAGCTTTTCCACGCATGAATAAATCTTACATTGTTATTGGGGACTGTTCAGAGACAATGCAATTATCAGTGGGAAAATGCTGTGTCAATGGATTTAGATGCCAACTTGGGGAATCCATGGTTAGGTCCATATAGAAAGTAAAATGGAGAACTCAAACAGATGCCTGGATAATAATAACTATTATAACAACTAGTATTTTTATAGTCTTTTTTTTTGTTTGTTTGTTTCTTTCATTTAACACTTTAAAAGATTTTTTTTGTTGTTGTTGCAGATAGGGTTAAATGACTTGACCAGGATCACACAGCTGTAAGTATCTGAGATCTGATTTGAACTTATAAAGAGGAATCTTCCTCTTTATAAAAAAAAAACAATGTTTTTTTCACTGCATCCCACCTAGCTGCTTAGCTGATTTGTACTGGATTCAGTGAGCTATCTATCTTCAGGGTTCTAGATAGGGAGACCATATTATGCAATAGCGCATCAGGGAAAAAAAAAGTCTTTGTGATCTTTGAGAGAAGAAAACCCTTCAAGTCTACCATATTTATCTGGACATTTCATAGATAAACTTAGTGGGATATTATCTGGATAATTCTATACAGTGAAGAGCAATATGGTATGATGAATAAGAGGGTCAGAAAAACCTGAAATCAAATCTTTCCTGTGACCTTGACTAAGTCATTTATTTTCTTATTTTCTCCAGACAGCTTTTTTTCCAACAGGGGTTCTTAAACCAAGGTTTGAAAACTTAAAAAAATTTTAGGTTTAGATAGTTATTTCCATATAATTGGTTTTCTTTTTTATGCTACATATTTTATTTTATGCATTTAAAAACACGATGCAATGTAAAACCCAGTGGAATTGTGCATTGGCTAGGGAGGGTGAAGTGGGAGGAGGGGAGGAAAGGAACATGAATCATGTCATCATGGAAAAATATTCTAAATTAATTAAATAAAAATTTTAATTAAAAAAATAAAAATAAAAACATGATTACCATTGACTACCCAGATTGACTACCCAAAGGGGTCTGTGACCCCCCAAAATAGTTACAAATCCCTAAGACTAAAGAATCCCTGCTCTAAGATCATAATTTGCAGAGTAGATGCTGGTCTACCTTGGAGGAGGAAATCTCCTTACTGGGAGTTCTACATACTAATGCAATTATAAGTCTGGTCAAAACAAGAAAAAATGGTATCACTTGCCTCAGTTTCCCACTTATTTTTGACCTTGTAGGTCACCATCCCACCCCTCAGCTGTTTTTCTATACTGCTTCTAAAATCTTCCAACTGTTGTTTTCCACATTTCAATCAGTCCTTTTTAGGTTTTAAAGAAATTGCCTTGTGCCTCCCAGGTTTTCATCCATGACCTCAATTTAGCAATTGTTAGTGGCTAGGAATTGATTGCTAGCAAAGGGCTGCAAATAGAAAAAGTGGCCCTATAAGCAGTATGTACTAGGTGCCAATGAGAAGAGATCCTGCTTCTGAACTCTGTGTGTGTGTGTGTGTGTGTGTGTGTGCGCGCGCGTGCACGTGCATGCATCTGTATGTATGTGTAGGCAAATGTTGGTGCTATTAACTTTCCCGATAATAAGACTGATCGAATGATCCATAGGGTCATCCAGGTAGAATGGTCTTGCTGCAGTGTGACATGTTTGGCTTTGAGGAAAAGTCTCCCAGAAACCATTATATTAGATTCAATATTTGGTCAGTCATTTTTCAAACATGTCCAACTCTTCACGACCCCATTTGGGCGTTTCTTGGCAAAGACACTGGTTTCCTATTTCTTACTCTAGCTCATTTTATAGATGAGAAACTGAGGCCAACAGGGTTAAGTGGCATGTCTAGAGTTATACAGCGAGTGTCTGAGGCCACTTAAATTATTAAATTCAATAACTTTACTAAATGACTTCCATGCTCAATATTCTAGACTGAAGCAATCTTTTTTTTTTTTACTTGGGAGTTTTAGGGACCTTTCTAGGATAGTGGAAGAGCTCCCTGGATGCCTCTTAGTGTAGAAGTAGCCTGGGTTAGCTTCCAAGGGTTACCCAGTAGAGTACTAGCTTATCTAGGTCCTACTTGTGTTTGTAGGAGAAAAGCTGGAACAGGGTCAGAGGCAGGCACAGTGCTGAGGCAGAGAACAGAGGAAGGCAAATTATTCCTGGAGGAGGCAGGAAGGGATTGGATCTGGGCACAGTTAGAGGGATTAGCTTGAGCTAAAATCAAATTTAGAGTTGGAAAGGACTTTGGAAGTCTTCTAATCCAACCATCTCATTTCATAGATGAAGTTAAATGAACTGTCCATGGTCACATGGGTGTCACTTCTTAGAATCACAGATCTAGTGACCTCAGAGATCCAACTATGTCATTTTACAGATGAGGAAACTAAGGATCTAATAGATAAATAATGCTCCCAAGGTCATATAAATAGTTAAGAATCAGAGCTGGGATTGGAATCCAGACCCTCTGCCTCCAAAATCAATACTCTTCCCTAATTATTCAACCTGTATGTCTTAAAGGTTGAATGAGATAAAGCCTTCTGAGTCATTATCATAATCATAATCAACATTATTTAAAACTGTGTAGGGAACGTCTAGCATGGAAACTCCCTTCCCCAATAGGCAACTATAACTCATAGTCTTTGAGGGTTTCCTGGGAGTGATGAAAATTTAAGAGGCTTTCTCATGATAATATAGAATATATAGTTGGAAGTAAGACTTGAATGCATGACTTCTTCATTCCAAGGCTAGCTCTCTATCTTTATTGTCATGCCACCTCTCATTATCATCATCCTAAGTAATTTTCTTAAGAGGAGGGATGGCATAGAGGGTAGAGCACCATCTGGATAGCCAAGAAGACTCCTTTTTTTGTGGGGAGGAGGAAGGTTAGGGTTTGGTTCAAGTCCCACTTCTGAAGCATGTTGTCTGTGTGACCATGATTACCCTAACTTCTTAGCACCCTGAAGAAACCCTCTAAATCCATAAATTACAGATTATTTTCCAACTTTCCTATACTAATAATGGAAGCCAAAGTTCAGACAACCCCCAAATATTCACTTCTTATTCCTTAAAGTAATGAAAGAAATTAAGTAAGAAGAACTGGCTTCTAGTCTGGACCTCACTGTCATTTGGTTTGTTTGACATTGGGTACTTGTCTCTCTGGACCTTAATTAACTTATCTGAAAAATGGGTTGGACCAGATGATCTCTGCAGTCCTAACATTTTTTCATTCCATTCCCTCTATATCTTTTGTTTCCTCCAAGACTCCTAAAAAAGTTATTTGGAAAATCAAACTATAAAAACAAAGCTGCTATTCAGTTTTTATTTTCACATTGGTACCACATTTCTATTTTTTCCTGGTCTCTCTTGTCTTTGAACTCTGAATATAAAAATAAGGGTCCCCTCCTCCCCCCCATTATACCTCTGGTGATCATTCTTCCTTACTTTGGAAGGTGCTCCTTGGTGGTTTAGCCCAGTGCCTGGCACAGACTAGGCACCCCAAAAGCTTGTTGATTTGACTTGGAAAGCACACTAGCAATCTGCAAACCTTCTAATGGGAGGTAAGCAGATGATTCCCCCTGTGTCTCACTCTGGCTCAATATCCCCGGGACAAATATTGCCAAACTGTTCTGTGCTGTGGGTCCCCAAGTGTTCCTTCCTGCCTCGTGTCGTTGGCCCACATAGCATGCCAGAGCGAATGCTGAAAGTCAAGCCTGGCACACCTGTGTAGATTTCTGACTCCTGCCCCTTGGCACAGTTATTCAGGTTGGTGCATGGGTGTAAAGGGGGAACTCAAGAAAGAGCAGCTCAAACGATTCAGTGGATGTGAGGGCTGCCGAACAAGGCAGATGAAAAGTCCAACAGATCTCTGCAGCCTGGCAAGTTGAAGTAGAGTCAAGATGAAATCAAAGTGTACGAAGTCATTCAGGGAATAGGACGATCCATTTTCACCAAATTGCAAAATAGCTGAATATAGGAACATTGTTTGAAACTTGCCAGGAACAAACTTAAGGCAAGGGAAAGGAAGATTTACCTCTACCTCAGGGGAGAATCTTTTCATTTAACAAGGGTATATTCAGTTCCTATTGATAAGCATTTATAAAATACCTTCTTTGTGTCAAGTACTGAGCAACTTGCTAGAACAAAGACATAAATAAAACAGCCCCCTCGTCTCGAAGAGCTCGTCACAGTGCAGTGAAATGAGCCCTTACTCTAAAATCAGAGAATCTGGGTTCAAATCTTATGTCTGTGTATGACTTGGGTAGCCTTAACTTTTTTGGTTCTCAGTTTTGACAACTGTAGAAAAGAAGAGCTTGGAGTATGTCATCCCTTCTAAGGGTCCAAGATTCTATGAACATTCTGTTGGGAGAGTCCATGTGTAGACTTGCTACTAATATAAATACATCACACGGAAAGGAGAGTGGATAGAGCACTGGCCTCAGAGCTGGGAAGAGTTGGATGCAAATCCTATCTCTGGCATATAATCACTGCAAGACTTTGGACCTGTTGTAATCTTCCAAAGCCATAGGCAATTTTCTTAGACCACAAGTTCTAGAGCAGTTGCAAGTCTGCCTTGGTAGAGGTAGAGGGAGTTTCCTTACTGAGAGTTCCCAGTACCCACAAAATCATAAAATAAAAGGAATAAATTCAAAGCATACATAAGTAATTTTGGGATGGTGATGAGCAAATGGGGCACCTTGATTGGGGGCATCTGTTGGACTGAACTTTACAAAGAAGTTAGGGATGCATGATTAGCATCCATGAAACAAAAGGGCGGCACAGATAGTCACCTATGGAATGGCAAGTTTAGACAAAAAGTGAAGTTAAGGGGAGGATTGCATCGCAGGCATGGGGCACAGCATATTCAAATGCACAGAGATGAGAGATGGAATATTATATACAAATAACAAACAGCAAGTGGGCTGGTCTGGCTCAAATGTATGGTTTTAAGAAGAACCTACAGTAATGTCTAATAAGCTTTGGAGGGCTGATTAAAACTAGATGGTAAAGGTTTTTAAAAATATTATTAATTTGTTTGTCACATTAAAATTCCCAGGTATTTCCCACCCTCCTTTCCCCTCCTTGCACTAGAGAAGGCATCATTTAACAAAAAAGATTTGTATTTCTATAAAACCATGTCTTGCTTGTTTTGGTTTATCAATTCTTTCTCTGGAGGTGGGTATTCACAAGTTATTTTTTTTAATCTTTACTTTCCATCTTGGAATCAATATTGCGTATTGCTTCCAAGGCAGAAGAGTGATAAAGGCAAGGCAATGAGGGTTAAGTGACTTGCACAGGGTCGCACAGCTGGGAAGTGTCTGAGGTCAAATTTGAACCCAAGACATCTCATCTTGAGATCTGGCTCTCAATCTACTGAGGCACCTAGCTGTTTCCTACAAGTTTTCTGCTGCTTTATATAATGTTATCTTGGTTATGCTCATTTTACTCTTCATAGGGGTTTTAAATACCAACTTAACTTTGGGAAAGGATTTCTATTGAGAGAGTAGAGGCTGAAGATATGATTATGTTCATAAAAAGGTTGGTGGATTATCAATCTATGGTGGGCTACTAAGAGAAACTAGACAATATCTGAGAGGCCTTTCCAAGTTTTCAAATTCATTTCTTGAGAGAACAAATGGGTCCCTTAGTATCGTAGATGGAGGGGACAGATGCCCAGTGGACAGAGGTCTAGGATAGAAATCTTCCCAAGTTCAAATCCAACCTCAGATCCTTCCTAGCTATGTGACCCTGCACAAGACAATTAACCCTGCTTGCCTCAGTTTCCTCATCTGTAAAATGAGCTAGAAAAGGCAATGGCAAGCTATTCCAGTAGTTTTGCCAAGAAAACACCAATTGTGGCCACAAAGAATCAGACATGACTGAAAAATGGCTCAACAACATATCATCATCATAGACAGAAAGAGAAGACAAAAACTGTATCCCCATTGGATCTAGCATTTTTATGTCAATCCCAATAGCCTTGGAGTAGGAACTTGACTTTTAGGCAGCATATCAGGTAACAATTAAATGGAAGAAATAATATCTCACAATTATATAGTACTTTACACATCTAGGTAGTATAATGGATTGAGTGCTGGACTTGGAGTCAGGAAGACTCATCTTCTTGAGTTCAAATGTGACCTCAGATACTTACCACTTGTGTGTCCCTGGGCAAGTAATTTAACTGCTGTCTGCCTCAATTTCCTTATTTGTAAAATGAGGAAAATAATAGGTCCTACTTCATAGACTTGTTGTGAGGATCAAATGAAATAATATTTGTAA
The DNA here is from genome assembly GCF_027887165.1 of Monodelphis domestica. Lineage (NCBI taxonomy): Eukaryota > Metazoa > Chordata > Mammalia > Didelphimorphia > Didelphidae > Monodelphis > Monodelphis domestica. The sequence continues at coordinate 81,158,119 of NC_077231.1, forward strand.
AGCACATAGCATAATTATTAGAATGTTTTTGTTCTTCAGTTGTTTCAGTTGTGTCTAACTCTGTGACCCCATTTTGGTTTTCTTGGCAAAGATACTGGTGGAGTTTACCATACTCTTCTCCAGCTCATTTTACAGATGAAGAAACTGAGGTTATATGACTTACCAAGGGTCACACAGCTAATATGGGTCTGGAGCCATATTTGAACTTGGGAAGATGTCTTCCTGACTCCAGGTTCAGCACTCTATCTATTGTCATACAAGAGGTACTTAATGATTATTGATTATTATTTTTGATGGATTGATTGAATATCCCCAGGTCCTTTAGCCAATCCTTCTATAATATGGACTCAAGGTCCTTTACTATCTTGCTGGCCTTTCTGTATACTCTACAGCTTGCCATTTTCCTTTTTGTTCCTTGTGTATGACACTATCTTCTGTCTCCTTATCTTTTTGCTGGCTGTGCCCCTTGCCTGGAATACTCTGCTTCCTACTTTAGCCTCCTAGCTTTCTTCATGACCCATTGGAAATCCTACCTTCTGCAGAGGCCTTTCCCTGTTCCCCTAGCTGCTAGTGCTTTCCCCTCTGAGATTACCTTTCATTTACTCTGTATACATCCTCTATGACATCCTGGACCATTGCCAGCGGTCCTGGCATTTATCTTACCACTGGTCTTTGAAAAGAGAATGAGACTGATGAGTTTGTGCAATTCTGCCTCACTTCAATCCAGTCCATGCACAAGTCACGACCTCACTCCATGACATCATTGGTCCTCTTTGAAAATATAGGAAGAACAACAACACGTCTTGTAGGTCCTTGTTGTCTCCACCATTGGAATGCATGCTCCTTTTATCTTTCATTCTATCCTTAGCCTCTAGCATGGTACCCTAATAAATACTTATTGACTGGCTTTTTAAGTGGGGACACTCAGAACCGAACACACTGCTGGAGCCAGACTGTGATGGTCTTTAAATGCTAAATGGAGAAGTTAGCATTTTATTTGAAAAACAATGGGGAGCCATTGGAGTCTCTTGAGCTTGGAAACAGCATGCTCCACTGTTTAATATATTAAGACTGGGGATGGACAGTAGTATTTCCTCAGCAAAGTCACTGTGACCCAATCCTGGATAAACATTATCTTTCTCTAAATATAAAAAGAAGGCATCCCAAGGGAAGGCAGAGGGGCAGGGGGAAAAAATACTTCCATTGCATTTTCCAGAATTTTTCCATGATGTCTTTGCAGGCCCAAAGGTGGCTCGTCATCATCAACTCTAGCCTGAGAAAAGGTGCAGCTTGCTATGATGATATTATTATTAGACTTGGTGGAAAAAAGATTGCCTTCCAGGTAAAAACTGTCTTGCCATTCATTGCTTAACTACAAAGAAAGGGTTTCCAGCCTGTGAACTCCCCAGTTCTGCTACTGGCACTAGGCAAAATGATAATGGGCACAGCTAAAAAGTATCTTTTTTTTTTTTAATGGAGCAAGTGAGCCAGGGACTTTCAGTGTTGCAAATTAACTTAAAATGAATGGCTTCAGAGCAGCGCATTAGGTGACAGGAAGTTTATAAATGTTATGTCTCCTGAGGTGTCCCAGTAATAGTAAGTTTAGACAGAATAAGCTTTTGCTGTAATAGTCTCCTTGGAAAGACCAGTGGTCTCCTGAGAGAATGGTTAATAAGTCAGTGACTTGAGTGTTGGAAATGGAATTGAAGAGGTGGGAGAAAGGGAAGGCACGTTAAAGACAAGAAAAAACAACACACTAAAAAAAATGTTAATTCAAGCCATCCTTTTACTTCCTTTACCACTATGGCACTTGGGGTCTTGCTATCTCTCTGCCCATTGGTGTATCCTTTCATTTTAGTGGGAAGAACTAGATCAGCACAGGTCCTGAGTTCTGTTGTTATTTTTCCCTTGCAGAGACTGCAGAGAAGGGGATTTGGATGTGACATGGTGGCTTTTGTCTGGTCTTACTGGGAGTGGGCTGGAAAATGGTTTTCTGAAAGACCATCAGATGCATTGTCTTATTGGATGAGGCAGATTGGTGGATGATGATGTTGTCAGGAGATACACTCTTTCTCTCATTAGTTTCCTAGGTCTCAGTGGGAATACCAGTAATGGTGAGGGGTAGATGTGTATGTCATCATTTGACAGTCATCCCAGCAAGGGCATTTTAATTTTTTCACATAAGGCATTCTCTAAGGAAACACGATTAATTGGCTTCTAAAACACTTTGACACTTTGAGATCACTGGACAAATGGTGTTATGTAAGTTCAAATAGGAGTGTGTGGATGGAGAAGACATGCCCCTCCACATGGGCTTGCTCACCTGCGCAGCAGTGCACGTTTATTCTCAGTTAACATTTTTTCCCTCGTCCTTTTGAATCTGGGGAAGATTTTTAAGCAGAGAGTTGAGAGATCAGATTCAGCCCTCATTCAGGTTTCATGGACAATGGAGCCAGAATACCATATGGTATTACCCTGTACACTTAATCCGACATGTGTTTACACACATTTGCTCCTCTTTATTTTAATGGCACTTGGAGTTAATAGCATTGTTGCTAAATAAATGAATGTATAAATTTTAATGGGATGCCCTTTTTGAAGAAACAGTCATGGTTTGCTGAGCTGTTTTTTTTTTTTAAACAAACCAGGTTCATGAAGTATTCATTCTTTCATCGCGGCTTCCTGTAAATCCATTTTATCAGTAATAATCAGTTTAAAATTTGGTTTGTTTGCTCTGTGGCCAAATACTGTATGTGTGTGAGTTGGGGTAGGTGGGTGGTATTGGTTATTTCATCACTTTATTATGAGAAATTCTATTTGGATGAGATGTTGGGTAATAATCAATCTACAAATGCTTAACTGCCTTCTAATGGATTAGCCAGCACTATTCTAGGCACTGAGAATACAAGTATAAAAAAGGAAACAATTCTTTCTTATAGGGCATCCATTTCAGTGGGGGAGACAAGCACATATAAAAATCTAGTTTGCATAAGCATAAAGTTAATAAGACATTCATAGGTAGACATATAAATCTGTATATGAACATATTTGTGTGTATATAAATATAGATCTATTATAAAGTTGTTACATATACACATATGTATGTTATATATATGTACATATATACATATGTGATATATATTTAAAATTTGTTGTTCTTTAGTTGTTTTTTGGTCATGTCTGATTTTTTTGTGACCTCTTTTAGGGCCTTCTTGGCAAAGATACTGGAGTGATTTGTAATTTTCTCCTTCATTTTATAGATGAGGAAACTGAGGCAAGCAGGGTTGTAACTTTCCTAGGATCACACAGTTAGTATAAGATTTGGTAGTTAAATATAAGGGAAGGAGATGGGGTACGGGTAATGGGGGTGGGGTGTGGAATTAGGAAAAGCTTCATGTAAATGATAGAGCTTGATCTGCATCTTAAAAGATGGATCAGACTCAATGAGGCCAAGGTGAGAATGGTATGAGGCTTCTCACAAGTATAGCTCATGCCCTTCAATTTGCTTGACTTGGGTTGAAATCACATGCATGTTTTGTGAATTGATAGTGTCATTCAAATTTCTCCAATCAGTCTCTCACTCTTGACAACAAAGAGAATACAGGGGCTGACAAAGGATCCTCTACTGAGCTGAGCAAAAAGGAACATGTTTTTCAGATAAGATCAATTTATCTTTATCCCACCTTTAATAGTTTATAGATTAGGGGAGAATTTCTTTTCTTTTCTTTTCTTTTCTTTTCTTTTCTTTTCTTTTCTTTTCTTTTCTTTTCCTTTCTTTTCCTTTCTTTTCCTTTCCTTTCCTTTCCTTTCCTTTCCTTTCCTTTCCTTTCCTTTCCTTTCCTTTCCTTTCCTTTCCTTTCCTTTCCTTTCCTTTCCTTTCCTTTCCTTTCCTTTCCTTTCCTTTCCTTTCCTTTCCTTTCCTTTCTTTTCTTTTCTTTTCTTTTCTTTTCTTTTCTTTTCTTTTCTTTTCTTTTCTTTTCTTTTCTTTCCTTTCCTTTCCTTTCCTTTCCTTTCCTTTCCTTTCCTTTCCTTTCCTTTCCTTTCCTTTCCTTTCCTTTCCTTTCCTTTCCTTTCCTTTCCTTTTCCTTTTCCTTTTCCTTTTCCTTTTCCTTTTCCTTTTTCCTTTTCCTTTTCCTTTTCCTTTTCCTTTTCCTTTTCCTTTTCCTTTTTCCTTTTCCTTTTCCTTTTCCTTTTCCTTTTCCTTTTCCTTTTCCTTTTCCTTTTCCTTTTCCTTTTCCTTTTCCTTTTCCTTTTCCTTTTCCTTTTCCTTTTCCTTTCCTTTCTTTACTTTTTCTTCTCCCCCCCCCCCTTCTTTGGACCCATAACATTGGTCATTTGCTAGTGGAATTTGAAAAAGAATTAAAATAGGTGTTATAATAAAGCCAAACGTTGGTTAACAAGAATCCAAACTAATCAAATGCTTAACACATATGCACAGACACATACCTGCATATACATACTTGCAGCTGACCTGTTTACATATTGGGGTATAATGAAAGGACACTAGGCCAGGCATTGGGAGACCTGGGTTCTATTCTATGTAACTTTGGGCTGTACTGAAGTTCTCTTAACTTTATTTTCTTTGTCTGTTGATAGTAAGCTTCTTGGAGCAGATCACAGTTATGAACCAAATGCCCAACTCTTTATTAGGTAGAGATAAAAAAGACAAATAAAAAAGCCTAAGCTTAAGGAATTTGTAATTTATTGGGCAGGAGAAGGGCATATTATGTAAACAAGCACAATAACTCATTACAAAGTTTTTTAATATGTTGTTTTTGTATCCCTAGAATCTTTCACACTGTCTTGCATCAGATAAAACATATGTTTACTATTTAAATACGGTAGATTTGCCATCTTGCTGTAGGCCTTCTGCCCACTGATATAGATCTCATTGGCTCCACACTTGCCTGTCCTAGGCAATTCTTATCTATATCATTCTGTAAATTAGCACAGGGGTTCTATTGAAGGTGCTGGGGTGGGGGGAGAAAATTTGTCCAGGTCCTTTGACATTGTGTGAAGAATGCAAATGGATTGCATAGTTTGTGCATTGACAATTATCCCTCCTTCCAGCTAAATCACCAACTACATATTGCTAATCATACATTTCTCTGACAGCATCTTATTCACTACACCTCTTGCACAATTCCTCATTTGTAATGTTTTACAGTCTGCTCATACCCACCATGTTTTTTTAGTGCCCTTTGGGTGACCCGCAAGTTGAATTCTTTGGAGGTCATGAAGTTCCATGACTCACAGCCATACCATGTTACCATAAGGATATTAATATTAAAAAGAGAGACCTTTGTTTTCAAGCAGAAGCTTAGAGGTCGCTAAAAAGATCCTACAATTTCCCAAAGGCAACGCATCATGCCTTTCTTTCCCTGTTCAAATCTGGGTCCAGATTCTCCATCTCTAGTGTCTGTCCAGTAAATGTAAAGGTTAAATTACTGAGTCAAAGAAACAGAGAATCATTTTATAAAGATTTTCAAGAGTAAAGATTAAACAAAAATTGAGTATTACTCGGTTAATATGTATGTGTATATATTTTTATATATATATATATTTCACTGGAAAATTCAAGGGACCAGAAAAACCCATACCCTAAACTTGAGGTTGTTAAATAAATAGTTCATTATAAACTGATAGATTTAGAGCTGGATGGAATTTTAGGCAATACTAACTCTTTTTTTTAACCTTTACCTTTTGTTTTAGAATCAATTCTGAGTATTGGTTCTAAGGCAGAAGAGCAGTAAGGGCTAGGTAAGAGGGATTAAGTGACTTGCCCAGGATCACACAGCTAAACATTTGAACTTAAGAATTTGAACTCCTATCCCTAGGTCTGTCTCTCAATCCACTGAGCCCCTAGCTAACCTTGGCAATATTTACTCTTACACTCTCATATTACGGATGAGGAAACTGAGATACAGATTCAGGACCCAACAAATAATAATAAGTAAAACTGAGATCAGAACCTAGGTGCTCTGATCCTAAATAGAATGCTCTCTACCTACTCCATGACCTGCCTATTCAAAAGCAAACATAATATGTAATAATAGTAATTTTGTTGTTGTTTGGTCATTTCAGTCATGTCTTGAGTCTTAGGGTTTTCTTGGCAAAAAACCTGGAGTGGTTTGCCATTTCCTTCTCTATATCATTTTACAAATGAGAAAACTGAGATAAATAGGGTTAAAGGACTTGCCAAGAATCACAAAGCTAGTATATGTCTGAGTCTGGATTTCAATTTCGGATGAGGAGTCTTCTTGACTTTTGGCCTGAAGCTCTATCCACTATGTCACATAACTGCTAAGAATACAATACCTAGCATTTATATAATCCTTTAAAGTTTACAAATCACTTTATAAATATTATTTAATTTTATTCTTGCAATTACTCTGTGAAGTAGGTGCCATTAATATTATCATTTTTCTAAACCCTTATCTTTTATCTTAGAATCAATACTGTGTATTGGTTCCAAGGCAGAGGAGTGGTAAGGGCTAGGCAATGGGGATCAAGTAACGTGGCCATGGTCACACAGGTAGGAAGTGTCTGAGGGCAGATTTGAACCTAGAGCCTCCCATCTCGAGGCCTGGCTCTCAATCCACTTAGTCAACCAACTCCCCTCTCCTCCACCATAGGTGCTATTATTATTCCCATTTTAGAGATGAGAAAATTGACACAATCAGAAGTTAAATGCTAATTGCTGGTAGAATTGTGAATTGATCTCACCATTCTGGAGGGTACTTTGGAATCATGCCCAAAGGACTTTAAAAGAGGTATTTGATCTATCAATACCACTACTGGATTTATATCCTGTGAACTTTAGATTACTCCACCCTACTTAGTCTAACAAAATCAGGCATGTCTCCACCCATACTTAAGGATTAAGTATTTAGGAGGATGGCCTATGACAGACGTGTGCTAGCAGATGACAAATCAGAAACTACTAATAGACCTCTAGGCTGTCCTAAGTCAAACCTAAGATACCATTGGTACATGTGAGATGCAGGAAAGTGATGTAAAACCGTCTATATATTTCACGTCACGTCCTCTCTCCAGGCTCTTTGACGGTGGAGAGGTGGCTGGTGGCAGCATGCTAAGCATTTTGGCATTTTGGCGTGGCGGCAGCTATTGTCTGGTTTGGCGGTGAGTTTCCCTTGATACTATACTGGGAAAAGCTGAGTATCTAGTTCAGGTTCAGGCATCTTAGCTGGGCTCTCTTGGAGTTTAGGCTGATTCTTTCTCCTTTACCTTCCAAACACTATCCTCTTAGAGAAAGCCTCTAATCTTCTCCCTGGCACAGGCCAGGCGGGAGAAATTCTACACTTTTTCCCTCTCCCTTCTCCTTAATTTCTTTCCTCTATATTAATTAAAATCACCATAAATTTCCAGCTGACTTGGGTATTTTATTTGGGATATTTCCTGGTGACCAAAATTAATTTAGATTAGGTCACAACCCTAAAAATCATCCTTACAATCCCAAAGAGATAAAAAAAAATTGGAAAGGTTCTGTTCATACAGAAATATTTATAGCTGTACTTTTGTGGTAGCAAAAAATTGGAGAATGAGGGGGTGTCCCTTGATTGGGGATAGCTGAACAAATTGTGATATCTGATGGTGATGGAATACTATTGTGCTATAAGGAATGATGAATTTATGGATTTCTATATGAACTGGAAAGACCTAAATTAATTGATGTGCAGTGAAATAAGCAGAACCAGGAGAACATTGTACATAGAGACTGTAACATTGTGAGAAGATCAAATGGGATTGACTTTGCTACTATTAGCAATGTAATGGTCCAGGGAAACACTGAGGAATTTATGAGAAAGAAAGAATGCTATCCACATTGAGAGAAAGAACTGTGGGAGTAGAAATCCAGAAGAAAACATGTGATTTATCACTTGTTTATATGGGGATGTGATTTGGTTTTTTTTTTTTAAATGAATAATATGGAGCCATTTTGAGTGATTATATATATAATATAATATATATATATACATATATATATTATAAATATATGTATATATATGTATAGCCCAGCAGAATTGCTTGTCAACTCTGAGAGGGGGGAAGGATGAAAGGAGAGAGAAAACATGAATCATAACCATGAAAAAAATTTAAAAATTAAAAGAAAAAAGTTAAATGCCTAGGGTTACATAACTATTAAGTCCTGGTTTTAACTTGGCTCTTTCTGGTTTCAGGTCCAGCTTTCTCATTGTGCCATCTAATTGCCTGAATAATTATAATTATACACATACATACATATCTATATCTAGATATGTGCAGATATACATTTATATCTGTATATGTATGTGTATAGTATAGTGTATAGGTAAGGAGATTAGAGTTTTCTTTCCTAGAATCAGCTGGAAACTCCCCTAACTCTTTTTAAAAAAATTTATTTATTTATTTAGAATATTTTTCCATGGTTACATGATTCATGATTCCCCCCTGCTCCCCAGAGCTGCCAAGCAGTTCCACTAGATTATACATGTATCATTGTTCAAAACCTATTTCCAAATTATTCATATTTGCAGTAGAGTGATCTTTTAATGCCCAAACCCTAATCATATCCCCATTGAACCACATGATTGATAATATGTTTTTCTTCTGAATTTCTACTCCCACAGTTCTTTCTCTGGATGTGGACATTCTCTGGATGTTTTTTCTCATAAGTCCCTCAGAATTGTCCTGGATCATTGCATTGCTGCTAGTAGAGAAGTCCATTATGTTCAATTGTGCCACAGTGTATCCGTCTCCATGCATAATGTTTTCCTGGTTCCTGGCATCAAATTCTGGATGCTGTTCCAGTTCACAAGGAATTCCTCCAGTTCATTGTTCCTATTTGCACAATAGTATTCCGTCACTATCAGATACCACAATTTGTTTAGCCATTCCCCAATCGGAGGGCATCCCCTCATTTTCCAGTCTTTTTGTCCTCACAAAGAGCATGATGATAAATATTTTTGTACAAGTCTTTTTCCTTATTATCTCTTTGGGGTACAAGCCCAGTAGTGCTATGGCTGGGTCAAAGGGTAGATATTCTTTTATCGCCCTTTGGGCATAGTTCCAAATTGCCCTCCAGAATGGTTGGATCAATTCACAACTCCACCAGCAATGCATTAATATCCCAACTTTGCCACATCCCCTACAACATTCATTACTTTCCTTTGCTGTCATGTTAGCCAATCTGCTAGGTGGGAGGTGATACCTCAGAGTTGTTTTGATTTGCATTTCTGGAATCAGGAGGGAATTTAGAATACTTTTTGATGTGACTATTGGTAGTTTGATTTCTTCATCTGAGAACTGCCTATTCATATCCCTTAACCATTTGTTGATTGGGGAATCGCTTTATTTTTTATAAAATTGACTTAGTTTCTTATATATTGGAGAAATTAAACGTTTGTCAGAGAGTTTTGTTATGAAAATTGTCCCCAGTTTGTTACTTTCCTTCACCTACTCTTAAAAAGGTATCCTTTCCCTGTCCCCTTCCCTTCCAAAACAGGACAAAAATCTTCAAAAGATGAATAATTAAGACTTAAAAGAATCATAGATGGAAGAGACCCTAAAGGCCATTTAGTCCTATTCCCTAATTTTATAAACTGAGACAGAGAAGTGACTTCCCTAGGGTCATATAACAGTGTGTGAGACAGAATTCGAACCCCATTTTTCCTTTCTCTGAGGCCAGCACTCTATCCCCTTTCATCTACTTGCACAGAGAATAACAGAGAAACACTTATGTATATTTTGAATGTGTTTCTATGAACTTTTGAACCAATGGTCAATTATTAGCATTCTGGGTTAGGGGCTTTCTGCAAGGAGGAAGCAATGAGAATTCTGTATCCTTATCAAAATAACATGAATTTCATGGAGAGTGGAGAACAAAAGAACTAGAAAGGATGAATATACTAGGCACTTCCAAAAAGAAGCTGTAGTTTTCATATTCACCATCCACATATTTTATGGTGGACTTTAATAGAAGGACCTCCCCCATGTTGCCATTACAAGGACAGGTTTAAGTGGAAATCCTGGATGGAGGAGAGTTGATGTAGAGTTTTCTTTTTTCCTGTGGTGGAGCTGCATGAAGACAGCAAGGTGGGAAGATGGCAGTAAATTATGGAAGGGACCTGTCGCAAAAATATCATTTCTCTGTGTTGTGCCTGGCACGAGGAACAAATCGTGGCTGGTGCTCCCAGCATGCCCTTTGGCTATTAGATCAGGCAGCCAAAATGCACCACCAGGTGATGCATACAGAACAGCCCCTTTGGAGGACAAAATGTTTATAAATACATCCACGTAGAGTCTTGGGAGGTGACTGAGCATTAGTAAACTTAGACAGAATAAACTTGGGTTTAATAAGAATCCTTTAGGAATGGTGTCTCAGGAGAGGATGCCCAATTAAGTTTTGTTAATAGAGTACTGGGATTGGAAGAGAAGAGGTAGTCAGGAAGGGGGGCTATTTGAAAAAAAAGAGGCAAAAATGTATTTCTTGATTCTCTTTCCTTTCTATCATCACCTTGGCTCTGCCCTGAATTCAAAGGGCATGGCTATACAATAGAAAAAGTAAAAAGCTTGTAAAGTCTGGATGAAAAGCAGGGTGAAATTGATTCTTGGAGACTGTTTATATTGAGGCCTTTTCCAGGCAATGGACAACAAAATGAGACAGAGGAGGCCATATGGAATTCTGTTAACACTATGAGGGCTGAATTCCTGGGCTTGTTGCTGGTCTGCTTCTTCTGTTTTTGCTTTCCACTGATTCTTAAATCTCAGTGAATTTCAAATCACAAGTTCTACTAAGTGCCTACTGTGTGCTAGGCTAGGGGCAAAGATACTGTCAGTGAGATTAGGTTCTGCTGAAGAAAGTAGGGTACAGTGGAATATATTATGTAGTTATGGAACCAGTACAAAGTCCATGCAAAGTCAGAGGCAGAGACAGATAGAGAGTACTAGGATGGGAGGCTGTGGGAGAGGCCTTGTGTAGAAGGCAGCACCTGAGCAGTGCTTAATGCAAATTGTGTCTATAGGTGTCCAATATATAATGCTGGGATTCATCTTGGCCAAAGAAGTTGACCTGTGATTTACTTGACTTTAGATATCTCTAATGGTTTGAATATAACATTTTAAACGTGTGGATGGTCTTTTAGGGGTCTGTGAGTTATGGCTGCTCTGTTTTCCATTCACTGTCATTATTCTGGGAATACAACTACTTTCCACCCTTCCTTCCTTCCTTCCTTCCTTCCTTCCTTCCTTCCTTCCTTCCTTCCTTCCTTCCTTCCTTCCTTCCTTCCTTCCTTCCTTCCTTCCTTCCTTCCTTCCTTCCTTCCTTCCTTCCTTCCTTCCTTCCTTCCTTCCTTCCTTCCTTCCTTCCTTCCTTCCTTCCTTCCTTCCTTCCTCCCTCCCTCCCTCCCTCCCTCCCTCCCTCCCTCCCTCCCTCCCTCCCTCCCTCCCTCCCTCCCTCCCTCCCTCCCTCCCTCCCTCCCTCCCTCCCTCCCTCCCTTCCTTCCTTCCTTCCTTCCTTCCTTCCTTCCTTCCTCCTCCCTCCCTCCCTCCATCTCTCTCCCTTTCTCTCTCCCTCTCCCCCCCTCCTCCTCTTCCTCCTCCTCCTCCTCCTCCTTCTTCTGTCTCTGTCTCTGTCTCCCTCCCTCACTCTACCTGTCCCTCTCCCTCCTTTCCTTCTTGCCTTCCTGCCTTAGATAAAGATACAACAAAATATTTATATCTGATATACAGGCCTGGTGATAGCTGTTTGAGAAATTAAAGGAGATGGTGTGTCATAGTGAACAGAGTGGGTGTCATGCACGCCTGAGCTGGAGTACTGCTTCTGATGCTGACTACTTCTATGTCTATGGACACTGTCCCTTAACTTGTCTGAGCCTCAATTTCCTTATCAAGAAAATGAGGCTAATAGTACCATTAATGCCTACCTCAAAGGGCTGTTGTGAGACTCATGAGAGATAAAGTGTGTGAAGCATTTTGTAAGCTTGGAGTGCTGTGTAAATGTCAGCTCTTATTATTAACATGCTGACCACGGAATGTGTGTTCTGTCAATGATGAGCTAGTGTGATATATAGCCACATCAACAGTCATAAGAAACCTATGACTTCGAGCTTTCAAAATCAGGGCCATTGGAAATACTTCTCCATCTACATCAAATACACATTGTGGGCTTGACTGTTGCTTTTGAAATGTACTTGTTTTGGTTCTAAAATTGGAACTGGGTAAATGGTTGACTGGACATCTCCAAGTGATGCTGAATAATTCACCAGAGACTTTTCTTAAGCACCGACCCAGACCTAACATTTCACGGTCTAGAGCACAGAAGGCTTGTAGTCATAGTAACATTTATTAGAATATAAACTTCTTGAAGGCAGAGAGAGGCTGTTTCATGTCTGTCTTTTTATGTCCCCATAGTGAGTGCAGTGCCTGGAGTATAGCAGATCTTAAGAGATAATGTTTCAGGATTGATTGCTTTGGTGAGCACTTTGGGAGAATTTGAACATGGGAATGACAAGGTACCAGAATCATCTAGAAATGGTGAATTGGGCAATTTGGAGAATCGAGACACCAGAGGGGAGTAGATCAGTTAGGAGGCTGTTATTTAGTCACTCTTTATTTAGATTCATTGTTTCTAGAAAGGTTTGAAAAAGTCATGCAGTTTTAAAAGTTTTGAGATTTTAGAAATGATCAAATCCTTCTTCCTCAGTTGAGAGCTAAGATTGTTGCTTGTTCAAGTTTATACACTTAATTAGTGGGTAGAACCCAAGTCTCTGGACCTTCTTCCCATTAGTCCATACTTTTCACAATTCAGTTTAAATCAACAACCAATTACTAAGAACTACTATACACAAGTCACTGGAGAAGTGATAAGAATAAGATAGTGTTTTAGACACAAAATGCCCCAAAATAAGTCAATACAAAGAACACATGAAGTAATTTCAAAAGGGAGAAAGTGCTAATAATTGTAAATATCAAAAGACAGCTAATGTTTGGGAGGCAAAAGCTAAATTATGTTTCAAAGGAAGCTAAGGATTCCAAGGGAGCTTGAAGGTACTATGTGAGTACTGTGCCAGCAGTCAGGAAGACTCATCCTTATGAGTTCATCTCTGGCCTCAGACCTCTAGTATAGGCCAATAAGGGAGGTTACCCCCACCTACACTGGTGAATTGGGGAGAGAGAGAGAAAGGTTTGAGAGAATGAGAGAGGGGAGAAGAGGTTGATCCTCCCCTCTCTTCCCCTTAGTGAAGAGAACCCGAGTTTGTCTCCCTGAGGAGCAGAGTATATCTCCTCAGAGATTGGGTTTGGGAGGTAGAGGTTAAGGACTGGAGGAGAGGGTTTAAGAGAATTGAACCTCTGCCTCCCTTCTTGATCTTAGCTGTTGTTGAGAGGCAGGCTAGATTTTCTTGTCTCTGGATCCTCCCCAATACCCCAAATGCCACTTTTCCCTTTGAGATCTGGGTTGCCTCCTCAGCCCTGGTCTTGAGCCAATTCTCTTTCTTTGGGGAGAGGTATGGTTCTCCCCAAATCTTCAGTCCCCTTCTTTGGTGTCAGAAAGTAGGCAGACCTAATCTATATAGTAACACTTTAATAGAGAATCACTCAGGGAAGGAAAGATTGGAGGTTTGGGTAAGGAAAGTGGGTGGCAAAAAGTCCCTAACGACTGACAGAGTGACCCCCCCCCAACTCTCGAGGGGTCCAGGCTCTCAGCCTAGACCCCCTTTCTGGTCAGCTCTTAATTTGTCCCTGCTCCTGAGCTAATCTGGATAATTGATGGAGTTCAGGACAGAGTGGGGGGGGGAGAGAGAGAGAGAGAGAGAGAGAGAGAGAGAGAGAGAGAGAGAGAGAGAGAGAGAGAGAGAGAGAGAGAGAGGTTTTTCTCAGTAGATGGCTTCTTCCAAAGTCCAGTCTACTATGTTGAGGTGAGCAAAAGACTTCCAGAGATCACTAGGAAGCAGTTAGTGTCCAGGGAGCCATCTCCAGCTTCTGAGATCCTCTTGTCAGGCTCTCAGCTGGAGGAGTGGGAATTGAAGTGGCAGTTTTGTGTTCTGCTCAGCCTATGTTCTCACCCTAGAATTCTGGGTCTCTTCCTTTCTGCCCCTCTCCATGTGAGCTTCTTCTTGTTTCACTGGATCAGATTTCCTTCTTTTGCATCTTCCTCCCTTTTGCATCTTCTTCTCTTACAGACCCTTAATAGCTATGTGACCTGGGGCAAGTCATTTCACTTCTATTTGCCTTAGTTTTCGGAACTCTAAAACTCTAAAAAGTATCAATAATAGTTTTTACTTCACGGGGTTGTCATGAGGATCAAATGGGACACATAGTAGTTTTGTGTGTTGGTTTTCAGTTGTCTTTCATTTTCTGTGATCTGTTTGGGACTTTCTTGGCAGAGATACTGGATTGGTTCACCATTTCCTACTCCAACTTATTTTACAGATGAGGAAACCTAGGCAAATTGGATTAAGTGTTTTGCCCAGGGTCACATTTCCCTGGGCAATAGTAAATTTCCAAGGTCAAATTTGAACTCAGGTCCTCCTGACTCCAGGTTTGGCACTCTATGTACTGCACCACTTAGCTGCCCTTGTATATTATAGGTGCTATATAAATGCTCATTTTCTTCCTTCCATCATACTAGTTGAGTGACCCTGGGCCAATCACTGAACCTCTTGGTGATCTAGGCAGCACTCCCAAAATATAAATAGCAGAGAAGGTGCTACCTTGTGTGGGTAGATGGGATCTCCTTATTCAGAAGTTCCCTGTATCAGTGAAGTCACAGGTTTAGTACCTAGTCTTGAGCTAATAGTATGAGTAGCTTACATATCTCTGCTACTTTAAGGTTAGTAATAACCATTGGTTTTTAGAAGCCTTTGAGGTTGGCAAAGGTCTTTTTCTATATTATGCAATTTGAGCCTCACAACAACTTTGGGAGGGACATACTCCAGTTCTCCATCTAGGATTTCATTCATCTAATGCTCTCCAGCTGTGGAATCTTCCTCTATTAATGGAGATCTTCAACTTGCTAAGTCTAAGAGTGTTGTCTGGGGCACTGACATGTTAAGAGTCTTGTCCAGGATCACGCTACTTATAGGTGTCATAAGCAGAGCTCAAACCCAAGTCTTCCTGACCAGAAGGTTAGTACTCCATCCATGGGATCATACTACTTCTCACTCTAAGAGTGAATAAGGATAAGGCCTGGACTTGTGACAGTCTTGCATAGGGAATTCTTGCAGGAGGAAACTCCCTCTGACAAAATAGGTCATCCTCTACCCTCCAATTTTGAGTCTTACCCTGAAGGAGTTAATTGACTTGCTCAGGATCACAGAGCCAGAATATATTCAAGGCAGTCTCCTAGATTTAGAATTGAAAGGGACCTTACAGGTCATTTAGTTCAGTCCTATGGTTTGGTTTGGTTTCTTTTTACAGATGAGAAAACTGAGGCCAAGAGAGATTGAGTGACTTGCCTAGGGAGATGGATATATAGATAGGTGGATAGATAGATAAGTAGTACTTACATAGTAGGCAATCAATAAATGTTTATTGATTGATTAATTGATGGATAAATAATGTCTTAAGTGTTTGCTTTGTGCCAGCCACTGTATTAAGCACTGCGGATACAAATATATAGGCCAACTCCTGTTCTTGAGTTGCTGTTGGGGAAAATAACACACAAAGAGGAATCTGAAGTTTGGGTAGGGAGAGCTGTTCAGTGGCAACATACAGGGATGATCAGCTGAGGGGCATAGAGGTCATGTTCTAAGTAAGATAAAGTGAAGGTTTACCTGTCAGCACTCAATAATCTAGGAACAGAGTCCAGGATAACTGGTGATGGTAGTCAGGGAGATGGAGATGATATCCAGAGTAGCTTTAGAGCTCTCAGAGAAAGGATTTAAATCTAGCACCACTTTCCTCCAAGAGCATCATTGTGTCTGCTTTACCATATTTCCTTTCAGGACTTAAGCTCCAGGTATGATTATCTTGATTTTTACAGATGAAGAAACGGAGGCACAGAAAGTCAACGGTCACAGAGTAAGGTCAGAGATGGAATTTTTTGAGCCCAGGTCTTCCTGACTCTAAGTGTAACAATATTATATCCATTTAGTTTATATATCTTCTCTTGTTTGATCCTTACAAAAAAACAACAACATGAAGTTGGCATTACAAGCATCACTATTCTCATTTGCCAGATGACTAAGGTCCAGAGGGTTTGAGGACTCCAAGTCATACAGGCAATAAATGGTGGAACCAAACTTTGAAACCAGGTCTTCTGATATCTGCACTGTCCACAGCTATGAAGCTGTCTTTCACCATAATAAATCCAGCTTTCAGCCTCAGTGCACAATTAGTCTTCCTCTCCTTCCCCCCATTCCAATATGTTTAACATTTATTTTAAGCCATCCTTTCAGAGTGACAGCTGTCCCATTTTTCCATTTTGCTTACCTGATCACCTGAACTGTGGTTCTGCCTGAGACATATATGTGATGGACTAATGAACATTCTATCCTGTAGGCTCATTAGAAAGGTGCACTTCAAGGGTATTTGCAAGGCTGCATTAGTGCCAATCTCTTACCTTTTTGTTCTAAAATAGATATGCACATTTATATGCCCTCTTCCACATGACAACCCTTCAAATACTTGAAAATAAGTTTTATTTCTCCTGTAAATCTTCTCTTCCAGTTTTCTATAACCATGACTTCAAACATCATGCCTTGCTAATAACTCTTAAGTCAGAGAGCCTATTTTCTATTAAAGCAGGAAGAGAATCTAGAGAGTAATGGCAAGATAAAGCTAGGTCTATGGTCTTTGTTTAGATCAAATCACTTAACTTTTTTGGAGCCTCCGTTTCTTCATCTATAAAATGGAAATGATCATATTTGGGGTTCATTTTAAAAAGATGTCATTTGAGATAGGCCTAGGACAATGGGTAGGATTTTAACAAGTGATGATTTGAAGAGAGGAGAGGTAGAGGTTATTCTAGACATAGAAAGTGCCAGGAGGGAAGATTAAGAAGTGACAAATTGCAATTTAGGTTTAGAGACTGGTGAGTGATCAGTCAGTAAGAAACCATTTTTAACTATCTACTATGTGCCAGGGGCAACTAGGTGGCTGAGAGGATAGAGTGTTAGACTTGGAATCAGGAAGGACTCACATTTTATGAGTTCAAATCCAGCTTCAGACACTAGCTGTGTGACTGTAAGCATTATTTTTGTCTTTGTTTCTACATCTGTAAAATGAGCTAGAGAAGGAAATGTCAAACCACTTCTGTATCTTTGCCAAGAAAATCCCAAATGGAGTCTTGAAGAGTCAGATATCACTGAAAAACAACTGACACTAAAACAAGTATGTGCCAGGCACTGTGCTAAGCACTGGAGGGCACAAAAAGGGCAAAAGACAATGTCTTCCTTTTAGGGAGTTCACAATCGAATGGAGTAGTCTACTTTAACTAAAACATAGGGTATAAGAGAATAGTGGAAAATAAGGATTGAAAGGTAGACCAAGACCATTGATTAGGATCATGAGTGTCAAGATTAGGATTTTGGGGGGTTACCTAATGAGGAATTATTAAAGTTTTCAGAACAGGGAAATGATATGATCAAATTGGCACTGTAAAAGTATTAATGTAAACATAGCATACCGGACAGCTTAGATAAGAAAGAAAAAGGAGAGTAAGAGACCCCTGAGGATGCTATTGCAATATATAAGGCAAAAGATGATAGCTAGCTAGACAAAGCATTTATTAAATTCTTACTCCATGTCATGCACTAAGTGCTAAGTTCTAGGGCTATAAAGAAAGTAAATAAGAGTCTGTTTTCCAAAAGGAGTTTATCGTCTAATGGGAAAAGACAACATGTACTTCCTGGTAGTAAGAATGGGGATGGAGGCAAAAGATTTATCAGGTATCAGCATTGGTTAAATGTGTATGAAAAGTGAATTCAGGAATGACACTGAGGACTTGAGCCAAAGTTGAGTGAGGAAATGCTAATACAGAAAGGGGAATGTCAGGAGAAGGAGTTTTTAGAAGAGTATGGAATCAGGAAAATAAGTTTGAATTTAGGTATGTTGAGTTTGTGATGCTGGGTAGAATATTTAAATAGAAATCTTCAACAGGTAATTAGAAAAATACAACTAGAGCTGAATAAATTGCTGGATGGATGAATGAATAAATGATTAAGTTAAAAAAGTTTATTAAGCACAATATTCCAAAGTATTGTTCCAAGTACTAGGAACATGCAAAAGCGAAGATGACCCCTACCCTCCAGAAGCTTAAATTACATAGAGGAAAATAACACAGAAAGGGAAGTCGTGACCAGATAGGAGTATATTGGCTTGGAAAGTTACAGCAGTGATGAGTGGCACCATAGGTGAATTGATTTACTTTTTTTTAATAGCAATGACTATTAATTTGATTAGAGTTCCAAAACTGGAAGGAAAGTGAGTTGGGAGGGGTAAAGATAATTGGAGAGAAGGTGGGCAAAATAAAACTCAATTTAAAGACACCCAGGTGGAGGAGTTCACTACTTCATTCTACTTTGGAATACCTTCCAATATTAGAAAGTTTTCCCCTACATTAAGCAAAAACTGCCATTTCATCCACTTTGTTTTTCCAGGAATATGATTAGGCCCATATTTTTGTATTGCAATGATTTCAGTGTGGAGGAGAGTAAAGAATATTTTAAGAATCCTTGCCATTGGTAAACATTCCTTCTATCTGTTGGGCTTTTTTTGGAAAATCTTCCATGACACCGGTCTTTTGGTGAATATGTTTTCTTTGTATTTCTTTTATACTTTATACTTTTATATTGACTTGTCAATGCTTAGGGGACCACTAGACAAAATTTTCTCTGTGGTTGAATCACCCAGAGAGCCATGTATGTCTTTAATGTATGTATGGCAGATACCTTGTGTGAGAAGAGCCTTTGAGGCTGCATTTTGTTCTAATGAGTTAAATGGCTTTAAAAAAAATCAATAAACAATAACCACAGTGGGATTTTATATTCTCCACATCTTTCATCAGGTATGTGACTGCAGATGGGGTCTGCTACGGAAAATTGTCCAAGAAAGCCTATCTATTCCCATCTCATGTTTTAATTTATGAGGATACTTTAGTCCAGGGGTTCTTTTCTTCTTTTTAAAATTTTGTATCATGGCCCCCTTTGGCAATCTGATGAAGTCTATTGACCCCTTCTCAGAATAATGCATTTAAATGCAGAAAACAAAATACAAAGGTTTGTAAAATATATTTATATTGAAATGTAGTTATCAAAATATTTAAAAAATATAGTTTCCTGAACCTCAGATCCTTGAAGCTCTACAGTCACATAAGGATTTTTTTTCTAAAAATGAAATGTATTTGTTTAAAAAGAACTTTTGATGACCTTTATTTCTGGATATACCTGCTTTTCCTCTGCCTCCTTGACTTGAAACCTTTCCTTGTAATAGTGTTCTCATCCAACAAAGTATTCAGTGTCTTGACTTCATAGT
Organism: Monodelphis domestica; assembly: GCF_027887165.1. NCBI lineage: Eukaryota > Metazoa > Chordata > Mammalia > Didelphimorphia > Didelphidae > Monodelphis > Monodelphis domestica. The sequence goes on from NC_077231.1 coordinate 81,177,592, forward strand.
CTTTCATTTCTCTGCCAGAAGGCAGGAGGCATATTTCATTATTTGTTATCCATTGAGGAATGAACTTTGATCTCATGTATTTCCCCATATATTTTATTATTCAAAATAAGTTTTATTTTCCTTTTTTGTTTCCATATCAGAGTCATTTTTGGAAATATTCACTACTCCATCTCAAAATTAAAATTGCACCCTTTTTTTTAACAAAGAAAAAGAATTGAGCAAGTACACTTAGTAGAGTGACCTTGGCAAACAATACCCACAGCATTCTGCCCTAGTAGTCAATCATTTCTTTGCTAAGATGAGGGAGCTGTATAGTTTATCAGTGTAAAGAATGCTAGATATGGTGCCAGGAGAATGGGGTTCAAAATCCTAATCCTATCTGTCTCTCTCTGTCTGTCACTGTCTCTGCCTCTCAGCTCAGTGGCTTAGTAATCAGGGAGACTCATCTTCCTGAGGTCAAACAGACACTTACTAGTTGTGTGACCCTGGGCAAGTATCCTAAATCCCATTTGCCTCAGTTTCCTCATCTATAAAATGAGCTGGAGGAGGAAATATCAAGCCACTCCAGTAACTTTGCTAAGAAATCCCCCAAATGAGGTCATAAAGAGTCAGACACAAATGAAATGATTGAACAACGAAATCAATATAAATATCTATAGTTGCTACATATCTATGTAGTCATGTTTTATTTATGTAGTTGTTTTACATATATGGCTTAAGAATAAATACATACATACATTATATGTGGTGCTTTTATATATATGTGTGTGTATATATATATATATATTAAAATACACATATATCTAGAAAGTTTTACAAACCTTGCAGAGCGTTACATTTTAGTTGCCATTGTTGTCAATATTACTAATATAATTATTTCATTTGTATAGGGAACCCTTGGGTAAGGAAGTTCCCTTTTCCAATGACTGACAGTGCCTTTTTTGCAACTCATATTTTCAAAATGCTGCCAGAGCAAAGAGAGGGTAAGTGACTTGCTCAGGGTCCTCCAGACAGTAATGAGACAGGCAGGCGGATCTTCCAGTCATCCATGAAACAAGCCCATCTTCGCAGTGTTCCTGGAGCACATGTTGCATGTTCTCATCTCTCTCTCTCTCTCTCTGTTCATGCTCATGTCCCCCATGTGTAGCTTTGCCTGTTGAAATCCTACCCATCCTTTAAAATCCAGCTCAAATGTTACCCCTCCCATGAAGCCCTTCATCCCCAAGTACTCTCTTTCTATAACATGTAATATTTACCTCATTTCTATGACAAATTTTATAGTGATTCCTACTTATGTCATTAGTACCTTTCCCATATGACAGCTCCTACCTTGTAAGATCTTTGAGGCAGGATGTCCTGTTCTGTGGTGTGTGAGGGTAGGGTAGCTGGGTAGAGAAAGGGTTACTGTGGTTTGATAATGAAGAAAATAGAAGAAGCCCTGGGGCATCTGGGAGTCCAAATGATTTAGGATGGCTGTCACTCCACCCCTTACGCTTTCAAAATCCTTGCTAGACTCACCCTGCTCCCTCCACCCTCATATATACATCTATATATACAGAATTACTTATCAAACAGAAGAGTTTGTACCAATGTCCAGGGGGCTGGGGATTATATGTGGGGGATAGTGGTTGCAGATTGTGATAGTGATCAGTTCACAATAGTTGTGACAAAAGCATACATAAATGCCCACCTCTTGGTGCAAATGAGATGGGAATGCTTGGTGAGGAGGAGGGGAGACTAGATGAACTAGTTGAACCATTGGTTCATCTTGAGAGCCCACAGAAGATCAGGATCTCTGGCCATGTCAAGCTGTAGATGGTAGAGAGAACACTGGCAGTGGAGTCCTAGGACCTGGGTTCAGATTTGACTTGATCTTTACCACTTGTGTGACCTGAGATAAATCATTTCATTTTGCTTTGCTTCAGTTTCCTCATCTATAAAGTGAAGGAGGTTGTGGTCTGAGTGTCCCTTCCAGGGCTAGAGTAATCTTGGCCATGGTTCTCTTCTCTTCTTTGAATTTCTCTGTTTCTGTTGGGGTTCTTTCAAGTCACCTAGCTTTGTAAATTTCAACTTTTGGCTCTTCCTTGACAGTTGCCCACACTTCCAGGCAGTTTCCAAGTCTTATGAGCTTATGGACTATTCTATCTCTACAACATACTCATACCACAACTAGATCCATACCTCTCATCTGGGCTATTTCTATCCTTGAATCTAACTTTCCCTCTGTCTAGTCCTTCCATGTAGCAGCCAAATGGATATCCCCAAAGTACAGGTCTGACCATTTCCAGGCCACTCCTGTGTTCAACAGCAGACAATAATTCCCCATTGCTCCCAATATAAAATACTCACTCCTCTGTTTGCTATTTAAATCCCTTCACTTTCTGACTCCAATACATCCTTCAGTCTAGTTATTTATTAGTCCCTTCTTACAAGTCAAATCAGGAAGCATTTATTAAGCTCCTATAGAGAAAAAAGCAAAATCCACAACACTCCAACACAACCCACTTGCAATTTCAGATTCATGATATTCCATATCTAGCTCCCATACCCTTGTACAAGCTGTTCCTCATACCTGGAAACTTCTTTCTCTCTTAACCATGACCTCGTGGAAACCTTAACCCCTGATTTAAGTATCAACTCAGGGGCTGACTCCTATAAAAAATCTTTCCTGATTGTCCTTCTCCAAAATTTATATGCATTTGTTTTGCATCTTAAGACATTTTAAATCCATGAACACATACATTACATATTCTGAGCAGAAGGTCGGCCCTGTGAGGGCAGGGAAGGTTTTTATTTTGTCTCTTATATCTCCATTTCCTAGGATATAAACATAAAAGTAACTTATTTATTTGATTCCCCACTAATACTGCTAAATCTATGAATGAATGAAAAAAGCATTTGTTAGGCTTGGCCATAATCTTGGCCATGGTTCTCTTCTCTTCTTTGAATTTCTCTTTTTCTGTTGGGCTTACCACTATTCTTCAAAGTCACCTAGCTTTGCAACAGTCAACTTTTGGTTCTTCCTTGCTATTTGCAAATATGAATGTCAAAGAGATTTTCAGAATGGTAGAAGGTATGGTGATGGCATATTTCAGTTGGATGTGAAAGGTTAATATGTCGACATTGACTTTACTTAAGACATATCTGATATGTTGGTATGAGGACTGGAGTTCTGTCCCAGAAGATGGAGTGCTGAGGCCATAGTAGTAGTGATCCCAGTAGGTAGAAGGAATTAGACATAACTCAAGGTTCTGCTTGGTGTCCGTGGGCTCCAGGATAATTTGATGTGAGACAACTACAGAATAAAACAATAGTGTCACATTTACATAAACCAGGAGTCATTAAGCCATATGTAAGGGTTCCTACAGGTCCCGCTGTGACTTAGAAAACCACTTATTAACATCTTCTATATTGTATTATATTTTTGTTTAAACTATTATCCAATTACTTTGTAATTTAGTTCAAGCCATGCTGGAGTTTTTTGGGTGGTAAAGACCTGTAAATCCTGTGTTTTAACATGTCTGAGAAAGAGGACTTAATTCAAGACTGGTTCTGTTCTTTGTTAGGTGGGAGATCTTAGACAATTAATTAGTTGATTCTCAGAGTTTTAGCAGTAAAATCAGGGATTTGGATCAAACAATCTCTGATTGTATCAAAATTTACACAGTTCAGGCATCACCTTCCATATAAAGCCTATCTTCTTGGAAGCCTAATGATTACAGCTACATAAACAATTAATCATGGGTTGAAAGCTAGGGAATTCAGTGGAATGGCCACTGAGAGACTCATTACAACCTCGATGCATTATATAGGATTATAATATCATTGGTCAAAATTTAGAACAGTCCTCAGAGGCCATATAGCCACACATTTTCACTTTTTAGATGAGACCTAGAAAGTTAAGGTGATTCATCCAAAGTCACACTGACAGTCAACATTGAGTTGGGATTTGAACTTAGGTCCTCTGTCTCAATAGCTTAGTGCTTATCCCATTCTACCACTCTGCTTCCCAGAAGCAGTTCTTTCTATATGGAATCAATCATACCATCAGAATATATCACTGCAGATATATTATTCTGAGTTAGCTGCCTAAGGTAACATTCATATCTAGGTGAGGAACTAATTTCTGGAACATAGGTGACTGTCTTCCTAATGAAGGCTCTATTCACTCCATGACAACAGACCCTAAGTAGAATTATTATGGGAGAGACAGTCAAGATTGCCCTGTCTTCAAGGTAGGAAGGGGGTTATGGGTGTTGGAGATGGTCTATTTGGCCTTGGGAACAGAGCTCTGGGACCAGGGGTAATAGCAGTGTCTCCAACCAGAGCCTGGTAGAGTAGCTAGGGGTGATGAGGAAGAATGAAGATACTCTTGTCAGCACTAGAGATCAAGGACATGATCTGAGTACAGAGAGTGCCATTCCTGGGGGAAGTTAATGGCAGCTTAGGTAAAAAATATACCATATCAGCTAAGAGCTCTAAGTGACCTCAGAGGCTATCTAGACCAATCTGTACCTGTACAGAAATCTCTTTCCTTATATAATGGTGAAAGTTGGCAACATCCACCTATTGTTCTTAGTTCTGTTCTCAGGGACCAAAAAAAAAAAAAACAAAAAACCCAAACCACATTTACTCCTCATTGCCACCTCTCGTACGATCTTCTGTCCACAGTTCTCCAACCTGAGAAGTGAAATCCCCAGTCATGGTTGGTTCATTTAAGAGTTGTAAGAGACATTAGCAGATATATTTTCCATGTTTTTAATTTTACATAGAAGGGGAAAGAGTCCTGGAGGAGTTAATCAGGTTGTTTAAGGTCAGCCAGAGTATATAATACATAGCAGAGTTTGAATTTTAGTCTGAGGACTCTGGCACCAACTCTAGTGTTCAGAGATTTAGGAAAGATCATCATGAAGAAAGCTTGTGACAACAATTTATAGTGGAGTCATTGGAGTCCCTTGGAGATTAAACTCATTCCTCTGGTCACTGAATCGAGAGAACCAAGGGTAAAACTAAATTTAAAAAAATGAGAGAGATGTAGGAATGAGAAATCCAAGAGGAATGTCTTCTGCTTATGAGTCTCTGCAACACTGTCTCTGACAATTGACCATCTATCCATCCATCCATCCTTCTATCCATTCATCCAAGAATGAGAACTTGACTCCCCTTTCCAGAGAATGAATACTGAATCCATGTTTGGGAATGGTATGTTACTCTCTCCCTTATGGGGTAGGCCTGCTTTTGAAAAGATACTCTATTTCTGACAATTTTCTACTGAGAATTTATTTGCAGACTTTAAAAAAAAAAGACTTATTTCTGAACATGGAAGAAGAGAGAGGGCAGATGGTCAGGGTTTGTTTAGGGTTTTAGGAATATATTTTGAAGGCTCAGAAGTATAGATATATTTTGTTTTTATATTGCCTTCATATCTGAATGTATTACTCATCCACCCTTTCCCCAGAGAGGCATTCTTTGTAACAAAGAATAAAAAAGAGGAAAAAGAATAAGTTCAGCAAAACCAATCAGTGTGTCAGTGGAGGCTGACAGAAGATATGCTATTCCATATCCATGGTCTCCTCCCTAAGCAAAGAAGGGAAGAAGGTACATTTTTTAATGTTTTCTTAAGACTCAAGCTTTGTCATTATAATTATTTAATTTTCAACATTTGGTTTTATTTTTGTCATCATTCTTTTTGTTTATATTGTTGCAGTTATTGTTTATATTGTTTCCTAGTTTTTCTTACTTCATCCTGTATCAATCAGTTCATACGATTCTTCATAGACTTCTTTGAATTTTTAGAGTTCATTGATTCTTATACTCTAGTAATATTCTGTTATATTCATGTACCATGACATAGTTAGTCATTTCCCTGGGTATGGGCTTCTATTTGCTATTATAAAAACAAGAGCATCATAAATATTTTGATGTCTTAATAGCCTTTCTTTTTTTGTTATTTACAACTCTTAGGAGTTTATTCTTGCCATAGGGATCTCTGGGTAAAAGGGTATGCACATCTTAGTCATTTTCTCAGCATAAAATTCCAAATCGCCAATTCATTTTTCCATCAGCATGACAGTGTGGCTGTCTTTCCATAGTGCCTCCAACAATTTCTGTCCATCTTTCATCAGCATTTCCAGTTTTCTGAGTGAAATCTCTGGTTTGTTTTGTTTTATAGTTCTCGTATTAATATTAGGGATTCACATGGTTGTGAATAGTTTGCAAAAATTTGAGAAATGTTCATTCATATCTTTTGATGACCTGTCTTTTGGCTTTTGGCTTAACTATTATGTTTCCTGTACCTCTTGATTATCAGAGATATTGGATGCAAAAGTTCCTCTCCCCCCAAATCAACAATTTCCTTATTACATTCAAAACTAGCATTTAATTTATTTCATTGTTTTGTAACATTCCTCTCCCTTAATCTCCTCAGGCAAATGGGATTTAGATAGTTGTGTCCTAATAGGGATGATCTAATTGTAGGATCTAAAAATAAAAGTGTGGAAACTCTTTAGGAGGGAATGACCTAACTCTTGTTTCTAGCTCTTTAATACATTTCAGTAAAAATTCAGAGGCTTTTTTTCCAAACCCTCTCTAAATGCTGTAGTCTCTACAAGGAGGTTTTATTTTTTATTTTTTTTGTTTTTGTTTTTTTACTTGGATTGCAGGAACTGGGGCCAAAAAAACCGTATCTGCATTGAAGCAAAGGGCTGGATCTTACCCTCTGAATAGATCTTTTTTGTGTCCTGGATCCTATGGGTAGACTCTAGTGATGTCTTTGGATTCTATCCTAGAATAAGGTGTTTAAATGCCTAAAATAAAATCCATAGCATTAAAAAGGAAACCAAATATACTGAAATCTCTCTGTCTCTATGTTCTCTCTCTCTCTCTCTCTCTCTCTCTCTCTCTCTCTCTCTCTCTCTCTCTCTCTCTCTCTCTCTCTCTCTCTCTCTCTCACATTCCCCAGGTTACATAGTTCTCATCTCTGCCTTATCTAAGGTTAGTTAGAAGTTTATCCATCCATTCTGAACAATTTATTTGTATTTAGCATCCTGAGTTCTTGTTTTCCACTTCCTCCTCCCCAGTTTGGCTGATAGTGTCTTAGAATGATTTGAACAATTTCAGTCATTTTACCGCAGAGAGAGATTCTCTGGGGCTTAGAGATTGTATAAGCAATCATTGAATTGTCAATTTAGGGCTAGAAGGTCCTTGAATCGAACTTCCTAATTTTACAAGTGAGAAAACTGAGGCACAGGGAAATTAAGTGAGTTTACCAGGATCACACAGCTAACAACTATCTGGGGAGTGGGGGAGGGATTTGAATTCAGATCTCTCTGATATCAAGCTCGCTGTCTTGTTCATAATCTTCTGGACTATTCAAGTACCAACTTCTGTGGTCAACTTTAATTGAAAGAAATTAGAGGACTTAATCAGCTCCTGGATAAGTGAAGAATTTGCATCACGGAGCTATCAACTCTGTCTCTTCTCTCCCTCTCTCTGTCTCTTCCCTTTTCTACCTAAGGAAGAAAAGGCATGGAGCCCATAGGTGACATAACTCTGTTGATAACAATTGGGGCACTCTTTGAGGTGGAGATTCATGGTTTGGAGACCAGGCTCAGAAGGAGGAGTAGAAGAGATGAATAATGAGAGAGAGAGACAGAGAGAGACAGAGGGAGAGACAGACAGAGAGATAGAAAGAGAAAGAAAGAGAGAAGAGAGTGTCCTCTAGTCTAATCTGAATATATTTTGTATATACTTAGTTATTTGCATTTTTTCTCTTCCAAGTTAATTGTTAGCTCTTTGAGGACAAGAGCTTTCTTCATATCCCTGGATCTTAGTATAATGCCTAGCACATAGCAAATGCTTAATTAGTGCTTATGTATTAATTGATTGCTCATAGAGTTGTATACTTCAAGAAATCAGGGGCTTGTCATATATTTTTTTCATAATTCATCCCATTGGTGCTTTGGGCAGCCAGGATAGAGTGCCAGGGCTGGAGTCAGGAAGACTCCTCTTCATGAGTTCAAATTTGTCCTTAGATACTTACTAGCTGTGTGACTCTGTGCAAGTCATTTAATCTTGTTTGCCTGAGTTTCCTCATCTGTAAAATGAGTTGCAGAGAGAAGTAGCAAACTGCTCCAGTACCTTTGCCAAGAAAACTCCAAAATGGGGTCATAAAGAGTCAGACACAATTGAACAACAGCACATGCACGGTCCATTAGTACTAACTGAATCAGATTAAAATGTAATTAGGAAATAGTTAACAATATTAAAATAGTATAGAACATAGACCATGTTAATATGTATATGTTTTTTTTTTAAGTCAATATGCAGTCCACAGCTATCCTTATATATGACTTAGTCATCCCATTTCTATTTGAATTTGACTTAAAGGTTAAATAACATGGCCGTTGTCAAACAACTTGTTCCATGGCTGGCCCACCATCTTCTCTGATCATACATATCCCTGATGATGTTTTTAAAGTGCTTAGCACAATGCCTGGTACATAGTAGTAAGTGCTTAACAAATACTTTAAATAAAACTTTAAAATACTTAAATCACTTGAGTTACTAATTATGTCACTTTTCATGATGTTATTTTTGGTAATATATTGCAGCTTCTTAACACCTGTCCTACTAATTATACTTTCAGTGACCTGTTTTAATTTTTTAATTATTCTTGAGATCATAATGTTTCAAAGTTGGGGCCATTTAGTATATCTATGGGTCTTTGTGGCAATGTGCCATGGGGGACCATTGATAATCCTGTGCCATTTCCTACAAGAGATCTAGACTGATTCTGTCCTGATTCTGTACTTTCTGGGTCTTCTTTAATGTCCAGTTATAGCACCAGCCCAAGATTTATTTTCATTCTTTATTTCCCTCTCAATCTCTCTGTCTCTGTCTCTTCTGTTTCTGTTTCCACCATCCTCACTTCTGTCTTGCCCCCTTTCTCTCTCTCCCTTTCTCTGCTCTTTCTGTTTGTTTCTCATTTGTCTCTCTCTGTCTCTTTCTCTCCCACCTTCCCTTCCTTCCTTCTCTCTGTCTCTTTCCCTCCCCTCTTCCTTCTCTTCCTCCCGTCTGTGACTCTGTATCTCTCTTGACAAATATATTATTATTAATTATCACAACTACATTATTATTATCTAATACTGATGGACTTATTTAACAGGCTGCTCATCCACTAGACTTGAGTTTCATCTTCCCTAAGTTAAAGTGGATGATAATGGAAGATTAAAAAAAAATGATAACTATAGGAAAAAACATTATTAAAATATTATTTGTCTGAGAATTGTCTCCATAGACAATTAAAATATATGTTATGAGGCAGTGCATAGGACTGGTTCTGGAATCAAAAGTCTTGGGTTTGAATGCTGGCTTTGTTCTTATTATCCATGTAATCACAGGAAAGTTGCTAACTGTCCCTCAGTTCTTCATTTTCTTTTCTGTAAAATGATGTGATTTTTCTCAAAGATGTTCAAGATACCTCCTGGCTCTAACTCTGTGATCCTATAACTTCCTCTCAGTTTTTTCTTTGTGTTCTAATCCCTTTAACATTAGGAATAAGGTCTTGGGTTTGAATCCCAGCTCTGTACTTCCATGACACACATCGCTCCTCTGGGGTTTCAAATCCTTATTTATAAAATGAGAGTGTTGAACTAAATGACCTCTCAGTTCCCTGCTAGCTCAAGAAATATAATCCTGATATAGCAATGTGACTTTGGACAAGTCATGTTACCAACCTGGACTTTAGTTTCCTTATAGGTAAAATGGGAAATCTGGACAAACAACTTTCCAGCTCTGGCTCTCAGTATGGGATTTTGATGAATACTTTTATTGAATTGAGTCAAATGAGGAAGAAGCGGCTGATGCAGTACCTGGATCCTTGGCTAAGGCCAACATTGCCTTGTCCTCATGCTGCCCAGGAGTGTGCAGATGTGAATAAGAAATGTCACTGTCTAAACGTCTCAGCTTTGGTGTAAAATGTTTATAAAGATGACTGCTATGCCAGCCTCCACTTTGATATACTCACTCAGGCTGGTTGGTCCTCTGGATTCCATAGCCACTAGATGGCTCCGTTAAAAATAATTCTTTTCATCTCAGTCCATCCATTTTCACCAGTTCTAGGAATGAGAAACAAAAGACTGGTTTTATGCCTTTGCCTTCAGTTTTAATAGAATGCCTTGTCAGTTTCCCAAGTTCAAAAATTAAATTTATAAATGATTGGATTATAAATTGGCCACTGAATATTTTTGTAGCATCCTCTGACTCTTATGCGTGCGCACACACACACACACACACACACACACACATTCTTGTATTAGCAAGATTCACTGCCTCCTGACCTTTTAAATCAAGAGAAATGATCAGTTTCAGGCTGGTCCTTTGCTGAGTTTCATCCTAGCAAGGAAAGCTGAAATGCCAAATTGGGTTCCTGCTTGGACAGGAGTGAAGAGTTGGGGGGTTGCTTATTGTAAAAGTTAAACAGAGTGACAGCTGGCTTCTGCTGATGGGGTCAATGCCTGTCTGTGTTCCTTTTCTTTTTCCTCCATAATAAGTAGCTTAATAGAAATTCACTGACCTGCAGTGCAATCTTAATTTATAGTATCCCTCTAGTTGATTTAATAGGCCAGGGGTGTGATTGAACAGCAGAATACTCATTTCCCCACCTCTGGGTGAGCTTCAGATATGTTGGGTGGTGAGGCGAGCCAGATTGAACACCCCAGAGAACAACTTTGACTTGGAATAATTGGACTGTCTTGGGAAAGGGTGTCTGATCAATAGCGTGCATGCATTTATTTGAAAAAGAAGTTAAAGGGGAATATTCTTCTCCCCCATTTTCACTGTAGGGATGACCCCAGTGCCATGAGGCATTTCTGTGACTTTAGATTGTCCACAGGAAAAGTCCCTGATTTGAGCTCCTGGAAGGCTCACCTTTTGGAAAATGCCTAATTAATTTCACTTTCAAGCAGAATGTTTAAAGAGCTGTTTAAGAGAAACAAACAACACCTGGAAATCCTTGCCCCTTGGAAATCAGGAAAAATGCAGGAGGGGTAAACAGATTAAGGGGGGAAAAAAGGCATCTCATATGCCATAACTATAATGAGCTAGCAGCAACAACAGTAGCCCACTTCCTAATCATTTAAGAATGGTTCCACCGATTGGCAATGGGGCTAGGGGAATTGTTTCTATTGAAAATCTTTTCAGGGGAGGGGGGTTCAAATTTGCTCTCTTGGGACAACATCCTTTAAAAGCATGATATTGGAAGGAGCCCAGCACCACTTTTAATTAGCACAGAAACACTAATTGTGCATTTTTTTTCTCTGTGGTACTTAATGTGAGCTGTCAGTTAATGACATTTTTCACATCGGTCACCAGGATGAGTGGGATTGCCAGTTCCATAGTTTTACCATCACTGAAGTGAACACAGCCCAATTCATGAGCTTTTTTTTTTCCTTTAGGGATCTTCTGCAAGAAGAAAGAAAGGAATGGCCCAAACAGTCTTAATCTAGTATTCTTCATTCACTCCAAGTGCAGGTGCATCTCATTTTATGCAACAGGCATATGTGTAAACCAAAATTTAAAAAAAGGATTCATATTTAAAAGCATCTGATGGAGCTTGCTATTTAAAGTAAGTACTTCCTTCCCCATAACAAAGAATCCTTTGGAAATGCAAATAACCATCCTCTTATCAGTTTGAAAAAAGGTACATTTTTGTATGTTGTGGTTTTTATATTCATATGTTCCTGTGGGAAATGGTGTGGCTTAATGGAACAGAATACTGGGCTTGATGTCAGAAAGACCTGGGAATCCCGCCTCTGACCCTACCATTGGTAGCTTGGCAACTCATTTAAGTTCCCTGAGCCTCAGTTTCCTCATCTGTAAAGAAGACCTCTAGTACCCTCTTCACAAGGTCTTTGTGGGGCTCAAATGAGATTCATTTATTTATTCACGATGTTATTGTTATGTACCTAGTATGTTTTAGGTACTCTTTAGGTTCTAGGGTTATAAAAATAAGAAGAGAACCCTAAACAGATCATGCCCTTAAGGGCTTACCTCTCATTGGGGAGATTACTGTGTAATGTTGTAAATGTTTATATATATAAACATATATGAAATACATGGAAAGTGTTTTGCAAATTTAATGTCAGGTACAAAGTGTCAGGTATTATGAACTATCATTATTAGTGATAATGCCAGTTATCATCTATAAGTGATATAATAAAAAGCTTACATGGAGGTAGCACTTTGGAGTTTCCAAATACTACATACTCATTTATATCCTGGACTTACATTAGCTCTCTAGCTATGATTTAATTGATTGAAACCACTGATGGAAAATAGAGTTCAAATATTGACCTCACAGGTACACTGTGGGGGAGATTTGGCCAGTTGGTCTATAAGCTCCAAAGGGTTGAATGGATCATAAGTTCAATATGAATCAGTAGTGTGCCATGGTGACCAAGGAAGCTATTGCAGTCCTGATTTAAATTAAGAAAAGCATGGGGGCAATTGGTAAGCTCAGTGGATTGAGAGTCAGGCCTGGAGATGGGAGGTCCTAGGTTCAAATCTGACCTCAGACACTTCCCAGCTGTGTGACCCTGGGCAAGTCACTTGACCCCCATTGCCTAGCCCTTACCACTCTTCTGACTTGGAGCCAATACACTGTATTGACTCCACAATGAAGGTAAGGGTTTAAAAAATGAATAAATAAATAAATTAAGAAAAGCATAGGGTCCAGGACAAGAGAGTCCTGTTCTAGGTGTTACTGGTCAGACTGTAGCCAGATTACTTTGTTTAGTCCTGGGTGCCACAGTTTAAGAAGGAGATTGATAACTTCTAGAACATCCAGATCAGGCAACCCGATGGTGAAAAACCTTAATCTCATGTTGTAGAAGGCTCGGTTTAGGGCAGAGAAGCCTTGGGGTTGGGGGGTTGGTTCATGATAACCGTGCTTAAAATATCTGAAGGATTGTCCTGGGGAAGAAGGATTAAGCTTATTCTGCTTGGCTTTAGAGGGCTGAACCAGAACTCTCATTCATCCTCCATATCTAATTAGTGGGTAATTCCTGTTTCTTCCTTCATTGCATCTTTTACATATACTACTTTCTCTCTTCAGATATTGCCCCCATTGTTATGAGAGCTATCTTCACTTCACTTCTGCACTATTGCCTGCTGGTTGGTCTCCCTGCCACAGATTTCCCCCTGGTTTAATTCCTCCTCCTGTCAAATTGATCTTGCTGAAGTACAGGTCTGACCTTGTCACCTAGTCACATGCATTCCATAATCCTCATTGGCTCTCTGTGACCTCCAAGATCAAATATAAACTCTTTACTTTGCTCTCCAAGGCTCTTCCTAACCTATTCCTTTCTTACCTTTTCAGGCTTCTTATTCCTTCCTCTGTGATCCAGGGATGCTGGCCTTCTTGCTGTTCCTCAGAAAACATTCCATTTCTTTACAATGGGAATCTTTTTTTAAACCCTTACCTTCTTTCTTAGAATCCATTGATTCTAAGGCAAAAGAGTGGTAAGGGCTAGACAGTCTGTGTCCAGGGTCACAGCCAGGAAATGTCTGAGGCCAGATTGGAACCCAGGTCTCCCTGACTCTAGACTTGGTGCTGGTGCTCTGTTCACTGAGCTTCCTAGTGTCTCTATTTCAGGAATTTTCACTGGTGATTCTTACTAAGAACTTTCTCCCTCCTCCTCTCTATCTCCTTCCTTGGATTCCTTCCCATAAAAGCTTCATCTTCTATAAGAAACATTTTTCTGTATTCTTTAATTTTAGTGCTTTCCCTCTATTGGCTATTCCTTCTTTTCCCTATATTCATCTTATTTGTACACCATAGTTTTCTCTCGCCCATTAGACTGTGAGCTCCTTGAGAACATCGACTGTTTTGTGTGTGTGTGTGTGTGTGTGTGTGTATTTTTCCTTATTTTTCTTTATTATTCTTTACCTAGCACTTATCCTAGCACATGTCGCTGTTCAGTAGTTTAAGTCATATTTGACTTCAGACTGCGTTTGGGGTTTTCTTGGCAAAAATATTGGAGTGATTGGCTGTTTCCTTCTCCAGCTCACTTCACAGATAAAGAGACTGAGACAAGGTGAAATGACTTGTTATCATTCAGTAGTTTCAGTCATGTCTGACTCTCCATGACCCCTTTGGGGATCTTTTTGGCCAAGATCCTGGATTGGTTGGTATTTTCTTTTCCACTTCCTTTTACAGATGAAGAAATTGAGGTAACCAAGGTTAAGTCATTTGCCCAGAGTCCTATAGCTAGTAAGTGTCTGAGGCTTGATTGGAACTCAAGAAGATGAGGCAAGGTCCAGCACCCTACACCCAATGTGTCCCCTAGGTACCTGACACACAGTAGTACCCCTTAATAAATGTTAGTTATCTGAGAAATTGTAGGAAGGCAAAAAGAATCCCCCCCCCCAAGCTTGTTATAAGGAAAAGCTCCTGAACAATTAGAGCTGTCCCAGATTTAGATGGACTACTGAAGGAGGCAGGAGGTTTGCCCCTATTGGAGATCTTCAGGCAAAAGCTAAATGCCCACATTTCTGGAATGTTGTAAAGAGGATGCTTTTTCAAGTACAGGTTGTTATATATAACCGACAAAGGTTCCTCTGAGCTCTGAAATTCTGTGATTTTGTGGGAGCATTTTTGTTTTGTTGTGGGATATAACACCATGTCTCTGACCTTCCCAAACCCTATATTAGAATGTGGGCAGTCAGCTGGGTGGCACAGGGGATAGAGTGCCTGGTCTGGTGTCAGAAAGACTCATCTCAAATCTAGCCAGAGACACTTCTTAGTTGTGTGACCCTGAATGAGTCACTTAACCCTATTTGCTTCGGTTTTCTCATCTGAAAAAAATGGACAGAAGAAGAAAATGGCAAATCACTCCACAATCTTTGCTAACAAAATCCCAAATGGAGATATGAAGAGTTGGACATGACTGAACAACAACAATATTAGGATAAAAAGGTGAGAGTTAATATGGCCCAGGGGCTAATGTGTTATTGGTCAAGAAGTCAGATTCAAATTCCACCTCTGGTCCACACTAGCTATGTGATTGTGCTAACTTCCAGAGTCCCAGACATCGTTCTAAGGCTATGAGTTGCCTGATTTACATCAGTTCAGGGAGTTGCCAAACTAGGAAGTCCCCAGATTGATATAGGTTGGGCCCTGAATAATGGAATAAATGACTTCTTGAGACCAGATCATATTCTTCCATTCCTAATTAGTGCATTCAAATTGGACTCTTCTAGAGTCTAAACCAACCCCCTTATCTGACAGAAGAGCAAGCTAAAATCTAGAAAGTTCGTGACTTTCTCAAGTCACAGCAAAGTTGCTCTGGAGACCCATGTTACCAGTCTTGTCTGTGGTAGAATATGCTTCATAAATGAGCAAAATAACCCCAATTCCACCAAAAAAAATTCTTTATCAAGCTAACTTACTGAGTGTTGATATAACAAAATTCAAGATCTATCAGAAGTATAAAGAAAAATTGGGAAACCATCATTTTGGAAAAGGTAATTTTGCATTTATAGTAAGTTTTTATTAATCAGCATTAATTGGGAAAATGATGTTTCACATTTCAATAGCACTTCCAGGTTTATAAAGCATTTTCCTTCTAATAACTCCATTAGGTAGATGCTACCAGATAATGCACACAGTATTAACTCCATTTTACAGATGGTGAAACTAAGGCTCAGAAAAATCAAGTGATTTGTCCATGATAATGATAAATGCAAAAGCTGGGATTTGACACAGGTCTACTCAATCCTGGGAAAGCCTTAATGGCACAATATTGTGAGAAATATGGTTCCTCTCCTCTCAGGTAAATGAAATTATTTCAACAAGATGCTAGCAAAGTATTTCCAAGTGCTGGCCTTGGACTGCTAGGTGTGATTCATTTGTAATTATTATCATCTATTTTCATGTAGTGAGGTAAAAGCCTAGACCATAATTTTTTCTCCTACCTAAGTCAAAACATTTCCCCTTTAGTCATGTTTACATTATTTTCTTAGGATATTTTATGAGTCAAGGTGAATTTCAGTTCATCCTGGATTGAATTATCATAATATTTTCAATTAAAGCATGAATTAATGTTAACTACTGAAAATCAGTGATAATTTCAAATATATTAATTAAGCTAAATGAAATCTATAAATAGGCAGTTTTTGATTAGTTTCTTTATCTGTAAAATGGGGATGATTATAACAGCTTTCCTGGTTACTTCAAATGGTTATTGTAGGAATCAAATATGAAACTATGTGGAGAATACTTCCAATTTTATCCATATATTCATTATCTAGGTCCTTGTTCTTCAACAAACTTAATCTTTTGTTTGATTTGAGGGTATAACTGATTGAAACTTCCTCTATCAATTCAGATGAACAGCTGCCAAGTTATTTAGTGTCTTAGAGAATCCTCTGGGATACTGAGAGATTATGTAACTTGCCCAGGGTCACAAAGCCAATATGTGTCAGAGGTAGGGACTGAATTCTCAACACTGTTGTTGTTGTTGCTAATTTGTGTTGAACTCTTCATGTTCCATGGACCATTCTCAACAAGGAGTTTTCTTGGTTGAGGTCCTGGAGTGGTTTGCCATTTCCTTCTCCAGCTCATTTTACAGATGAGGATACTGAGGCAAAGAGGGTTAAGTGGCTTACCTAAGGTCACACAGCTAGAATGTATCTGAAACTGGACTTGACCTTCTTGACTCCAGGTCTAGCATTCTATCTACTGAGTCACCTTGCTGATTCTGAGGGCAACCCCTTTATCCATTACTCTAGGCTGCTTTACCACCACAATCACTATTACCTGCTACTGCTACTTCTATCACCAGTTGTTACTACTACTGTGACAATCACTATCATAACCACCACTACCATCACCAATCACCATCACTAACATCAGCAACTACATTAATTGCTAGTGCTATCAGCAACAATCTTTGGCATTTCAAAAGAAAATGATTTGATTACTAGCAGATTAGGAACCAGTCTTTGGAAAATTGATGAAGCTCTACAACATTTTTTCAATAATGATCATGATATAAAAGATAATTAGTTGTCTTAAGAATGTAAACTTTGTTAAATACAAGCTCAAATAGACTTATTTTTATAATTTTGTTTCACTTTTCACGAGAAAATACTAATTACATTTTTTTTTACTGGCTATTTTAAGTTATTTTACTCTAAATGGCTGTTATTACCAGATACCAGTTTTTTTTGGAAAGGAGGCTCTCTCTTGTATAAAAAGGACTTTGAAAAACCTTATAAGACAATATTAAATTAAATATTTTCACTCGATGTTAGAGCTGTTATTTATTATTATGACCAAAGACCTTATCACCTAATGGTCTCTTGCTAGTGATGAATTACTCTGCACTTGTCTAGGTTCATCCTCAGACAGAAAGCAAGTAATCCATCACTGAACTGTTGTACTTGTTAGATCTTGTGTCTCATTGGTATCATATTTGAGAGTCTGCAATCACCACCATGTCATGATGAGGTAGATGAGTAGAAGCAGTTTTTATAAAATAAGCAAATTCTTCATTTGAATTTTGACTTCTTTTATTGCCTTGTTCTTTGGTAGAGATATCATAGCTATGAAATAGTCAAATTTAGTCAGCAGAAATAGAGAAAGACAGGAGAAACTCAGTAGTAGTCAAATCCACAAAAATAACCAGCCTCTGAAACCCTTTATGTTTATTGACATTGATGTGTATCAGTGAAATAAGTGATTTGTCACTAAGCACTTACTACAGAGTTGTTTATTAGTTGAGATTTCAGGATTCTTTTGTACTCATTGTTATGACAATTGCTTCATACTGATTTGTAGGCAAGGTTGATAGTCCCTGTGGATATCTTTTCCTTTATCTATTTCCCATTTTTTTTAGCATCAATAGCTATTTTGAAAAGGTGAGTTTAGAGCTCTTATATGTGAAATACCACTTTGCTATCAAAAATCTCAACCTGTTCTCTCATATAAAAACTTCACTAAAACAAAACAAAACACCCCAAACTAACCAAAAACATGGCTTCAGTGATAGTATTTGACAGTGAAACATGGAAGATCACAGTTTACAAAGAATTAGCATAGCTGATATCCCACAGGATGATATTGACTAAAGCAGGCTTCATTCTTTAGTAAAGAAGACACACAATAAATGTTGCAAAAGCACTGGGAATTGGGGTTGGCATTAGGAAGACTCATCTTCATGAGTTCAAATTCAGCCTTAGACATTTAGTGGTTGTGTTACTCTGGACTGTATAACACTGTCTGCCTGAGTTTCCTCAGCTGTAAAACAAGCTGGAGAAGGAAATGGCAAACAACTCCAGTATCTTTGCTGAAAGTGGGGTCATGAAGATGTGAAGATTGGATTTAGCTATTTCCTGATTGTAACAATGAATATACTTAGCTCTTTCTTCATTGTGAAGATAAAATTGTAATTTCCCGATTGTAACAATGAAGGTACTTAGCTCTTCCTTTATAGTGAAGCTAGAACGGTAAGCTACAATCTTTTTTTAGATTTTAACTACAAAAAGGTGTTAAGAAACTACAAAAGGGGAATTTAACAAAAGATGTTTTAAGTAACCCAAAAAGTTATAATCTAACCAGAGAAAGTGAGAACTAAAGAATAGGCAGTCCTGGAGAAAAGCGTCTGCTGTGACTGGTAGATGTGAAATTTAGGTGAGGTGACACAAGAGAAAAAGACATTTAAAAAGAGGACCAAAAGGCAGAAGGAGATCATTCCGTGATTCGTATTTAGATTCGGATCATTCATTCGAACTCAGATACAGTCATCAGAGATTTGGGCACTGACTGGGAGGAGCGACTGGAAGACAGACCCTTGAGGATCAACTGGAAGGCAGACACCCAGACTTCTTTTAGACTGTCACTACTAGTGAATGAAAAGCTGACTTAGTGACCCTGACTTTCTGGAGGAGTGAAGCCTCCAGGTAAGGCCCATCTTCTTTAGACTCTCTTCCCCTGGCTGGGGCTTAGAAATTCTAAGTGATATCAGAAGCAGCCAGAGATTTTCTCTCTCTCTCTCTCTCTCTCTCTCTCATTCCTTAATATATCTTCCTTCTATTGTAAATATTACAAATAAACTACCACAAATCCCATTTACTTTAGTAATTCATTTTGGGATTTAGAAATTAAATCCCTGGCAACCACATAATTAATAATATATTTAAATCCAACCACAATAAATTTTAACAAAGAAACAGATATAACTGAAACAACAAAACAAAAACAAGAATAAAAAATAGTATCAAGAAAATGTATGATCAGAAAGGAGGTGGGACAAGAATGTAGTGAGAGTAGAAGATGAATAGACAGTATATCTATACTGGTACTGTCAGGATATAGAAAGATCTAGAGGAGGGCTTACAGCACATTTAGTGGGTACTCTATGAATGATTTATGTAGAGAATGTTAAAGAATATCATAAGACCAAAAAGTATAGAATGAATTGTTTGCTTGTAGGAATTCCAGTATCAATGAGAGCTCTATCTGTTGTACAATGTACAATGCTTTAACATTATTATATACTCAAAAGTTTTGAGATTACATGCCCTTCTCCTTTATCATCTTGGTATATGTACTTTGTATCTCTTTCAGTACTTTAGTGATTTATGACTTTGTACACTCCTTCTAGGATGCAGACTATGATATAGACCCTACCCCACTTTCTCCTATCCATACAATCCCATGCCATTGTAAATCGTTTGGTAGTTGCTTATGGCCAAAACATATACAATATTATTACTTAGTGGCCTCTCTTTATGATGATAGACTTGTGCTCTGACAAGAAACATGAAATCCAATTTCCAGCTTGGAAAGCCTTTTTAGAACTTGTCTCTCATTGGCCTGGTTTTTGAGAATTCAAATAAGTTATGGATTTTGATGAGCCATTAGAGTTGGACTTGAGTCAATTAATAAACTAACTAATTAGTTAGTCTACAAACATTCATTAAGTACCTGATATGTACCAGAATTTGTGTTAGGTTTGGAGATCTAGAGACAAAACTGAGATAGTCTTTGCCCTTGAGGAGCTTTGGGGAAAAGAATAATAATAAAAAATATATAAACACATATATGTAGATACAAAATAGATATAAGGTCATTTGGGTTAAGGGAGAAGAGGCACCAATGGCTAAAGGGCTCCTCAAATAGGAGATGACATTTCAATTGAGTTTTGAAGAAATTTAGGACTTCTATGAGAAAGAGGCAAGGCATTCTAGGCATGAGGACTAGTCTTTGGAAAGGTACAGAAGTGGGAAATGGAATGTAATGGTTGATGACTAGTACCTATACCATCAAAGTGCTTGGATTGCCTATTCAATCCCAATATTTAGAATTGGTCTAGTTGATGAATTTTTTAATGTATGTGTATCTCCTAAAGACTATTTTCTCCCAAAGACCATTTTTAAATATACCACTAAAAATAAATGCCTAGCAATTGATATATCAGCAGTCTTTAAGGATAGCTCACAGTACAGTCTATCAAGATGATGATAATGTTGGATACTGTCCAGATCCTAGAGATGTCAGTAATAGTAATGATAGTGAAACATCCTGCATCCAATTTTGTCCTATTTGATTGTAATCATTTAAAGACTCTCAAAGTTGTTTTTCCCTACACATCAAATGATAAAATCACCCACAGAATGTTCTTTATCTTTCTGTATTTTGATACTATATTTTGCAGGGTTCCTGTAGGAGAGTGCTATTTTTCTCTTTCATTTGGAAATCAAGCGTATGGGAAATGAAAAGATTTCTAAACCAAGGAATGACCATTACAAGGCTTGATCACACAAATTACTTCCCTAACGACCATTTATTTGTTGCTAAAATTGTCTACATGTCTGATGATAATTCTTCAAGACAGCAGTAGGCTATGACTTGCCTTCCCACTGGTTGATATAAATCTCCACTGATAGGAATTGAGTTCAGCTGCAGTGAACTTAAATGCTAATGTTGAAAACATAAGGCAGCCTGCTGTTTCTTTCATACCAGAAAGTTTTAACTTCTGCAGACTTCTGCATCCCCCTCCCACCTCAGTTTAGATCAAATTAATACCACTCCATTCCTGCTGGAAAGATAAAATGTGCAGGTTTGATTTACATAACTCAACATGAAAAGGGGAGGGGGGGAGAATCTATCACAAGCATGAGTGCCCCTCTCTTGTCAGTGAATAATATTCCCTAACAGCTAAAGGGGAATGAAAATGAATAATAGAAGTTAGCAGCAGAGATGAGTATTTATTAGGCCTAAACCATGTGCCTTGTACCAGGCTAAGCACTGTTCTTTGCTGCAATTATGGAACTCATTGGCATGGTAGTGTTGGAGTAGCCGAATGCATGCATTTTGTTTTCATCTTTACCCTTTCTTCTGATTTAGTATTGGTTTCCAGTTTTGTCCTAACCAATGACCAGGTGACACAGAAAAAGCTAATTCTGAAATGATTCCTACCTTCTTCTTTACCGGAGCCATTCAAAAGCCATCCATGAAATGCTTGTCCACTCTCTCTCCCATAAATCCTCCATGCCCCATCCATTGTGCTATAGGTTTTCCTCTGGTTCTCTTAATATTTTGGTGGTTCCACTCTGATGACTACCCATCTCATCTATTTCCCCTCGATAACCAATCTGACCCCTCTGCATGTCCTGTAAGTCCTTGAAAATTCTTACTTGCAGGTCATCATTGGTGATATATGTTTTAGCCTCCTTGTAAAAACTTGCAAAGCACCAGGGAACAAAAGCAATAGTGTGCATGATCCCTCCTTGAGGTGTTTGTGATTTGGTTGGGGATTTGAGATTTCAGAGGCACTATGGCTTAGGGAGAGAGCTGACCTCCCAGTTACAAGGACAGACCTGTGACATATACCCAATCTTTAATCCTGGGCAGCACATGATGTCTCAGGGCCCCCAGGCAATACTCTAAGGTTAATTTATAGAGCAGGTGCTAACCTGTTTTGGTAGAAGTAGTTTCTTCTGGTAGTTCCCTACACAAATGAAATCACATATGTGAACAATAGAGGCAACATGCTAGAGTGCTAGATTTTTTTGGAGGAAGGCAAATCAACACACTTGTTCCTTTTGAAATATTTTTCTGAACCTGTATTCGATGAATGATGGCACAGTGAAAAGAATGCTAGATTGGTCTCAGATACTCGATAGCCAGGTGACCCTGGACAAATCATTTAACACTAGTTGCCTAGACCTTCGGCTCTTCTGCCTTGGAACCAATAGTATTGATTCTAAAGTGGAAAATAAGGGTTTAAAAAAAGAATGCTAGGATTAGAAATCTCCATAATACCAATTCTGTCACTTGCTACCTGTGTGACCTTGGATGCCATTTAATTCCTCTAGGTCTCAGTTTCTGTTTCTGGAAAATTAGAGGGTTGGAATTAGATGGCCTCTAGAGCACTTTCTATATAGGTCTATAATCCTCTAATCCTATGTTTTTATTATCCCTAATGGATATGCATTATTTTAAACTCTTGGTCTTCTGTCATCATTTCCATCAAACTTCAAATACATTATAGGTAAGAGAATGTGTGGATGACTTATTGTTGTTTATTACTGTTAAGTCACATTTTGTGACCCCATAGACTATAATGTCCATGGAGCTTTCTTGGCAAAGACATTGAAGTAGTTTGCCATTTCCTTTTTAATGGCTTAAGATAAACAGAGATTAAGTGATCTGCCCAGGGTCACACAGCTAGTATCTGAGTGTGAATTTGAACTCAGGTCTTTCTGACTCTAGGTCTAGTGCTTTGTTCACTGAGCCATTAAGTTGCCTGAGGGGTACTTACTAGGTTTTTTAAAAAAATTGTTCACATGCATTTGCCAACTCAATGTTCATTTGTTTTCTTTTTCTCATCAAGTAAAGTAACCTATATCTCTCTCTCTCTCCTATTTTTCCACCTTTTCACCCTACTACCCTTGATTTAATAAAATTATTAATTCATGGCCAGTCTCAAATTTTCCTCTTCTACAAATATTTGTAGACAGAGGTCCTGGATTCAAATTTTGACCCTGCTACTTCTTAAATGTGAGATACTTCATTGACTGTGATGACTTAAAATTCTTCAGCTGTTTAGGATTTTGTAATATCCTTCCCTCTGATCATGCATCTCTGATATTAATTCTCTCTTCAATTAGACTTCCAATCTTGAAGTCTTCCTTGGCTTTTTAATCTCTCATACCTTCCATATTTAA
Organism: Monodelphis domestica; assembly: GCF_027887165.1. Taxonomy (NCBI): domain Eukaryota; kingdom Metazoa; phylum Chordata; class Mammalia; order Didelphimorphia; family Didelphidae; genus Monodelphis; species Monodelphis domestica. The sequence continues at coordinate 81,200,827 of NC_077231.1, forward strand.
TCAGTTGTCAAGTCTTATGAATTCTGATGAACTCCCTGAGAGTTGGGGCTATGCAACTTGTTCTATTTATAATCTCAATGCTTAGCCTAGTGTTTGGCATATAGTAAACTTTTAATAAATTGGCATTTTCAATCATTCATTCATCCATTCATTCATTGTTTCATTCCATTCTTGTGAACCCTTTGAGAGTTGGAACTATCCAATTTCTATTTATATCTGTAATGTTGATTACTCAGTATTTGGTATGTAGTAAACCCTTAATAGATGCATTTTAATTAATTAATTAATTCATGTGAACTCTTTAAAGAAAAAATCTTTTTTTTCTTCCTTTTGTCTTTGTATGTCTAGCATCTAGCACATCTCCCAATACATAGTAAGTGTTAAATAAATGTTTATTGAACTTATAAATGTTAAATGAGCTGAAACAGAATGCTACTGAAAAGGGCCTCCTGAAGGGTAACCCTAGAAAGTTGTTATGGCCATGAATGAAGATTTCTGAAAGTAGCTTTTACTTATTGTCTTTTTCATTTTTTTTTTTTGCACAGCAGGGAAAAGAATGTTGGGATGTGAGGTTATTTTATCTATCACTAACTAGTGGAAGACTGTGGGCTCTTTTTATCTTGGTGTTCAAACCTGGGTACCTTATGAACAGTAAATAAGTATTTGTTTAGGGGGCCCCTAAAGGTGTCAGATCTGGAGATGGGAGGACATGGATTCAAATATACCCTCAGATATCTCCTGTGTGACTCTGGGCAAGTCACTGGACTCCACTTACTTAGCCCTTATCACTCTTCTGCCTTGGAACTTGTAAATTGTTTCAATTCTAAAATACAAGGTAAAGATTTTAATAAATAAATAGTCCCTTTGAATGATGCCTTTGAATGATTTAATGAATTGTTTTGGTCTTTTTCTATTAATCAGTTTGGAAGTAGATCAATATATGTTTGAATAAATGGGTACTCACAAAAATTTATATGATATTGACAGAATCAACACTGACTAAATTTTAGAGGTAGAAGGGATCTCAGTGACCATTTAGGACCTGAAAAAGAATCTTTTATACAGTTCTTTTGACAACTGGTCTTTTAGCCTTTGGCACTCAGTAAGTACATAGTACATGTTTGTTGAATGACTGACTGCTGACTTTCAATAAAGACTTCTAGGGAAGAAGAAGCATCTCTTCTTGGGACAACCATTCAGAAGTGTGTTTGAGTTTGGCTATAAAGGAGGAGGGAAAATTTGCCAATTGCATTAGACTGGGGGTTACAAGAGCCAAATCTACTCTTGATTAGCAATATCACCTTAAATCACTTACCTTTCTAGAATCTTGGTTTCCTTATTTGTAATGTGAGAATTAGACTAGATTATGGTTCTTAACTTGGGATATGAGAACTAGTTTTTGTAAAATATTTTGATAAATTTTGTTGTTGATTTCAGTATACCAGTTTCCTTTGTAATCTTCTATACTGTATTTTGGGTCAACTAAGTGGAGCAATGGTTAGATAGTCAAACCTGGAATTAGGAAGACTCATCTTTTTGAGTTCCATTCAGGCCTTAAGCAGCTACTAGTTGTGTGATCCAGGGTAGGTTACTTTTGCAAGTTTCCTTATCTGTAAAATGAGCTGGACAAGAAATGGCCAAGAAAACTCCAAATGGGATCATGAAGACACTAAATGACTGCATAACAACTAGTATTGTAGTGTATGCATTTCAAATATTATTATGAAAAGTGGTCCATAGGCTGTAATTGTTATGCCAAAGAGATGCATAAAACAAAAAAGTTAACTAATTTTAGACTAGATAATCTTTTGAAAAATTCCTTTCAGCTCTAAATTTTATGGTCTCTTTGCCTCTGAGCTGTCCCCCTCTTAATCCATTCAGCATGAAAGTATGAATTTAGGCATAGGCATGTAGGACAGTGGATAGAGAGCCAGGTCTAGAGTTGGGATGACTTGGGTTCCAATCTCACCTCAGATACTACCTAGCTGTGTGACCCTGAGCAAGTTACTTAGCTCTAATTGCTGACCCTTACTGTTCTTCTTTATTAAAATTAATACTAAGACAGAAGGTAAGGTTTTTTAAAGGTATTAGAGTAATCTTTCTTTTTTAAACATATTTTTCCTTTTTCCCCATTTTTAATTATATACTTAGTAACCACCACCAACCAAAAACATTTAAATAAACAAATTCATAAAAAAGTTAGATTCAAAATCACAACCTCCATATTGTTTAAAACTATTTAAATTTTATATGTGTATTAACATAAAGATCCTTTGCTTTTGACTTCCCTTTGGATTTGTTTTAGTTCCATATTTTTTCTCTTGATTTGGTGGCCGTTTATTTTCTAGCTGTAATCATAATATGTATGTCTTATTCTCTTTTCCTCTCTTCATATATTTCTCTTATTTTCTGTCATTTCTAATAATAGAATACAATCCCTTAAATTAAAATATCACCATTTATTCAGCCATTTCACTCAGTCATTGCATTTGTGTTATTTCAAGTTATTTTGTCATTACAAGTCAAACTTCCATGATTATTTTTACACATACATAGCTTTTTATTCTCTCAATAATGTCCTTAGGACATAGTCCTGATTCCTGGATCAATGAGAATGAAAAGTTTATAGTTTTTATGTATATTTCTATCTTGATTTCTCAAAAAACAATTCATATCTTCTCTAGCAATGTAATTTAGGCCTGTTTTCCCATGTTCCTATCAACATTTAATCCATCTGGTTCTCAGTTGCCATATATTATCAGGACCACATTTAGCTAGATTGGCCCTTAGGCAGTAGGCACAATTTGTTGTCAGGACCCTACTCTTTCCAAAACCAAGACTTTCCAGCTTGGCCATCCCCAGTGGAACTTTTGTTCCAATGCCACAACCCTTCAGGAATACAGGAATACCTCCATAGTATAATAAGTATTAAAGTACCACTTTTGCAGAATATTTATGCTCTCTAAACCATTATTGTCCCACCAGAAACTATGTATATGTCCAGTCTTATATCTACTACTGGTCCCATGAAGGTGTGTGGTAGCTTTCCAGATATCTATCATATTTAAATTACTAATTCATCTCCTTAACTTCTTTCTTATTTTTTTGGTTAGATTTACCTAGATCTTAGAGGGAAAAATTAAAGTTTGCTGCTATTATTATTCTGCTATCTGTTTTCATCTGTATCTCATTTAGTATTCCCTTAAAAAATCTGGATGCTATAACTCTTGGTGCATACAGGTCCAATACTGATAATGTTTCATTATCCATAGTACCCCACAATATAATATCCTTACTCTGTTCATCTCTTCTAATTATATACATTTTAACCCCTACTCTGTCAGATATCATGATTACTATCCCTGCCTTCTCTGAATCAGCTGAGGCATAGTATATACTACTCCACCCCCTCACCTTCACTCTATGTGTATCTCTCATTGTCAGTGTATTTCTTGTAAACAGCACATTATCAGTCTCTGTTTTTTATCCTTTCTGCCATCCATTTTCTTCCCTGGGTGAATTCACCCCATTTACATTCAATGACATGGTTACTAGATGTGTATTTTCATCTACTTTATTCCTCCTCACTGTTTGTCTCTTTTTCCCTTTTTTCTACTATTCCCATCCTCAGCTATGTAATTTCCTTTCATCAGCACCTCTCCAGTTCACATCCCTACCCTATAATCCTCACTTATCATCTTCCCTTGCCCTCCTGGTTTCAAATTGGCCCAAAGGTTCTTTCCTTGTCCCTTCCCCCTTACCTTTTTTTTTAAACCCTTACCTTCTGTCTTGGAGTCAATACTGTGTATTGGCTCCAAGGCAGAAGAGTGGTAAGGGCTAGGCAATAGGGGGTTAAGTGACTTTCCCAGGGTCACACAGCTGGGAAGAGTCTGAGGCCAGATTTGAACCTAGGATCTCCAGTCTCTAGGCCTGACTCTCAATCTACTGAGCCACCCAGCTACCCCTCCCCTTACCTTTTAATTCTTACTCTATCCATCTTTCCAAAAAGTCCTTCCTTATTCTTCTAACCATGCCCTCCTACTTCTTGATATGAGTTCAATTCTAAAAATCCCTGCCTTATCTTGTCCTAAGAGTCCCTCCCTTGTCTTCTCACCCTGCCCCCCTACCTCTTGATATGTATTCCCCTCTAGTTATCTTTCCCTTCCTTTCCATTTATTATCTCTTTGTCTTCCCTTCTCTTAATCCACTCTTCCTTCTCTTATTCTTTCATTTCCTCAAGGGGAATCCCAGTCTTTCCCTTATCTTATCCCCCTTTCCACCTGTTTTTTTCTATACATTAAGAAGATATTTACTCTTCTAATATTGAATGTTGTTTTGTCTATTCCATGTCTAAGAGTAGGGTTCTAGTATTCCTAGCCCTCCACCCCCTCTTCCCCTTCTGTGTGGCAGTTCCTTCACTCATTCCTCTTCCATATGAAATAGGCATTCTACCCTCCTTGTAGTCTATTCATTCCACTACCATTTCAGCTCAAACTATTACATTCACCTTTACCTCAGTTCTTCAACCTATACATACCTCTTCAAAATACCCAGGGAATGATGCCATATCCAGGGGCTGTAGATGAAATTTTCCCATATAGGAATCAAATAATTGGATCTTTGGGGTTGCTTGTGATTAGTTTTTCATTATCTTTGTATGTTTCTTATAGATTAAATTCTTTGTTGAGTTCTCTTCCCCCCCTCCACCAGGAACAGTTCAAACTCCTCTAGTTCATTAAATATCCATTTCTTACTTTTTATAATTATGCTCATCTTTGCTGGATATGCTATTCTTGGTTGTAAATCCAGTTATTTGCTTTATGAAATGCTGTGATCCATGGATTACATTCTTTTAATCTTGTGGCTTCTAAGACATCTGTGGTAGCTCCAGAGTATTTTTTGTTGTTGTTGTGGTTGCTTATAGTAGTTTCTTCTTAACCTGGGAGATACAGAATGTAGCAATGATATTTCTATGCATTTTCATCTTTGGGTCTTCTTGAGGTACTGATAAGTGGATTCTTTTAATTTTTATTTTACCCTCTGATTCTAGAATTTCTAGGCAGTTTTCCTTGATAACTTCTTGAAGGATGATGTCTAAGCTCTTTTTTTTTTGTGATCATAACTTGCTTTTACATTGTCTTTTCTTGATCTGTTTTCCAGGTTAGTTGTTTTTGTGATAAGATATTTTATATTCTGTTCTATTATTTTATTCTTTTGACTTTATTTTATTATTTTTGTTGTTATAGGAAATCATTAGTCTCCCTTTATTCACTTCTAGTTCTTAACAAATTATTTTTTCCATGAGTTTTTGGATCTCTTTTCCTATTTAAGCAATCTTTTTTTCATAATTTGTAAAAATTTTCTTGCATTTCTTTTTTTTAAAAATAATTTTCTCTCTACCTCTCCCATGTGTTTTTTAGGTCTTTTAAAAGCCCTTGCGAAAGCTTTTTTTTTTATTACTGTGTTCATTTATTGTATTTCTTTGTTGGGTTTTTTTTTTGATGTAAATATTTTTATTTCACTGTCTTATGAGTTTGAACTGAGGTCTTTTTTATAATAGCAAATGATAATTGAGTTCTTTCTCCTTTACTTGCTCATCTATTATAATTATAATTATTTTAAATTTTATCAGTCAGGCCAATAGAATTAATCTTTGGCTTATTTTGGAGTTCCAAATGCATTGGGGTATGTTACCTCAGGCTTCAGAAAGTTCTGTGTGTTTTTGTTTTTTCCTAGGTCCTATTTAATTATTCCAGTTTTTATAGTGCAGGGACTGATATACTCCCAGTTCTCTTCTCAAACCCCATTCAGTGATTGACCACAGGTGCTCTAACCAGAGCCTGTGAACAGTTCTTTCCCTGGAACTGCAAGCAGATGGGTCACATTACCTTGTGGCAGAAACCAAGGACTCTACTTTCTTGGGAGTGACTACAGCTGAGAGGGCCCCAATTATTCAGCATCCACACTCATAAGGGCATGTTTCTTCCTTACTTTTTATCTCCTATTTAGCAGTAAGGCTTGAGTTCCAGTTCTTATGGCCTCATGCCTGTGGACTCTGTAGTATCTACTTCAATTCCCAGCTGTGGGCCAATGGGAGCCTTTGGAGCTGAGGCTACAGAAGAGACAGCTGCTCCCAGGGCTTTCCACCTGCAGATTCTAGTGCTATCCTCAGGGATACAAGCTCAGAGGCTCAAAAAACAAGGTGAGGTTGCCAATTCTGCTCTCAGTGACTATCTTTTTTATTTCACTTTGTTTACTCTGTTTCTGCCCCAGGGCATATGGTGGTAGGAACCTTCCTCTTTAGTTGTCCCTGTCTGTTCAGTTTTACTCCAGACTCCTGTCTGCTTTTGCTGCTTTTAGCATTAATTCTGTGGACTTATTTTTGGTTGCTTGTGGAGGGCATTAGGGGGGTGAAAATGCTTCATGTCCTACTTTGCCATCTTTCCTGGATTAATCTTTCTAAAACACAGCCCTGCTATCATTACTCTTCTGCTCAAAAACCCTCAATAGCTTATCATTTGCTATTGAATGGATATTCCTTTTTATCTCCCATGCATGATGCTCCAATACATGTGCTATCTTTCAAATTAAAATGTGAGTTCTTGTGGAGCAGAGAGCATCTTACATTTCTGTTTGCATTACCAGTGTTTAACATAGTGGGTGCTTTTTTGTTAATGAATCAATCAGTTAATTAATTTTATCTTACGAATCCTTTATATTCCCATTTCCTAATCAAATGTGACTATTTGCCTTTCCCCCAAAACCTTCTTACTTTTCTAGCTTTGAGCCATTGTTTATGCTATTGTCTTTACCTGGGAAGCCTGCTCCTCATCTCTACCAGTTAAAATCCAACCCATTCCTCCTGGCTGACATTAAATCTAAGCTTCATAAATCCTTTCCTCCTTATCTGCTCAACTGGGTGTGATTTCTCCCTCTCCTTAACTCTCAAAAGGTCTTCTGCTTATCTCTTTCTTTGTGCCTTTTTCATGTTCTGTCTTGTATTCTAATTATTTATAGACATGACAACATTGTACTCTGGAAAGGGTGTTACATTTGGAAACAGAGGACATAGTTTTAAATCCTTCTTCTATCCCTTACTACTTGAATGGTCCATGACAACTTCTCAAGCTTCCTTGGCTCTGAATATCTTCATCTAAAAAATGAGGAGATTGGGTTAGAAGAAAGAGTCTTGAGCTATTTTTTTCTCACAATCCCTTTGGTAGTCTGAGGACCCATTTCAGAATAATGTTTTTATAGGAAGTGTTAAAATTCAATTAGAGGTTGGGGAAAATAAAATTGTCTTTTTCCATTCATGTGCACAATATTTCCAAAGTCTCTCCAGGTGCCTCTTGAAGATCCATGGATACAAGTTGAAGAACCCTTGAACTCCAAGGTCCCTTTTAGCATTAATCTGTGATCTTAGCTATGATCTATAGTTCTCTACTGGCTTCTTTACTGATATGAAAGTTCACTGAGGACAGGGATGGTTCATGTCTGTATTTCCCATATTACCCAACACAACACATTGTACTTGATAGTTCTATCTCCTAAATGAATATAGAAATAAAGAAATTGGGAAGCAGTATTGGGCTGGATAAGCATTGGGTCTGGAATCCAAGAACCTGAGTTTAAACCCTGACCCTAGCTTTGATTAACTCTGTGACTTTGGCTAAGTCACTTTATTTCTGTAGGCCTTAATTTCCTTATTTATAAAAATGATAGGATTAGACAAGATGTTCTTTCAGGTCCCTTCCAACTCTCAGTTTATTATCTTTAGATTAATGTTTTCATGTTCATTTCATAGTTCATTTCTGAACTATGGTTTAAGAATTCCAGAAATTTAACACTTAATTTGATCACTCAGGTCAGTGTAGACTTGACCATAAAGACCTTCCCACCTCAATAGGCATCCTCTGGTTCACGTCCTCAAAATATCCCCATGGGCTCCCAGCCCCTAAATATTTAGCTCTCATATTCAAAGAAACTCTAAGATTCTTTCAAGGGAAAAAAATCTTGAGAGCAAAGATTAAAATATGAATCCTGCCAATAACAAAAACAAAAGCTTCCCTCCCACCTTCAATGTTTCTGATAAAAATGGCCCTTCTCGGGAGATATAATTTTCTCTGTTCCCAATGTTTCTTTTAAATTGCCCAATCAATCAGAAGGGGGGATTTGAACACCACCTGTGGCAAGGCATTTTAAAGAGACAAGACATTTGATTGCTATGTTTAGATTTATGGGGATTGAGATGACCCTGAAGATTAAACAGAGAGGCAACTGCAAAGAAGAAACTGAAACAGGGAGAAATTGATTTTTTTAGAAGTTGAGGACATATGGGCATAGAAAAGCGTAAGTGAAGAAGCCAGGTCAGAAGCTATTTTTGTTTCATGCTAAAACTGAGATAGTGGGGGCTGTATGTGTGTGCATGTGTGAGTGTGTGTAGTGAGTACTTTTGAAAGGAAAAGAGGATCTTTAATTGTAAGAGGTATAATCCCTGCTGACCTTCACAGTCCCCATAAGAGTGATGATATCACGAGACTGGAGTTTTAAAATCACATTTAGTGAACACCTAATCACAACTGCAGATGGGCTTTAGATTTGATCCTCCAGATGAAACTGAATTAAGACAGGCCAGGAGAACAGATAATGAAGAGTGACTAGGAGATGAAATTCCTTGGAGTTATTTTTCAAGACGCGAGAGGTAAAATGGTAAAATGGTACAATATCCCCCTCCCCATACACAGATATGTATACTCCACATATACTCACACAATAGGCACACACACATTCATACATATACATATACACACATTGGACACTTATACATGTTATATTGCTAGATAAAACAAAAGGAATTTAATCAGTGAAGTTAAAACCCATTTTTTCTCTTTAAAATGTTTCCAAGATTTCCAAAAATGGATGGTTTTAAAAGAACAAGTTTCTTTAAAGGAGAATTAGGAGAGCCTTTCAGAAGAATAGCCTGACATTGCTTTCTCCCTTCTAGGTTATTATTTATCCTTGACACTATTTTTCTTATTTTAAATGACTAATTCTGGTTCACTTTTGCATCATCTGATGACTTAAAAAAAACCAAACTTTCAAAGCTCCCTATTTAAGTGTATTCTAATTAAATGTATGTCTATGGAAGCCATTAGATAACAATGTAAGACAGGTAATAAGACATAGCAGGTAAAGGGTTGGCTTTAGAGTCAGGAGGATCTGTGCTTACATATGACTTTTCCAAACAACTTGGTTGACCTGAAATGAGCTAGTCATTTAATTTGTCAATACCCCTAAACAATTCCAGAAGATAGAAAGCTGTGCTTCTCTTATTTCATTAAACATCATTTTTTCTCCTAAAGGATTATATAGTGATGCTGGGCAGATGATTCTCGGTTGCAATTCCAGCACCTTTGCTTTCTGCAATATCATACTCCAACCCTTTCTATCCTTTACATTGATAGAAGGAGTTTCCATGCTGACCACAACTTACAATGATGAATTCATAGCGATTGAATATCCTCTATGGTGGTGGTGATTCTGGATGAGACTGGCCATAGTTAATGTTTATTATGACCATTAAAGGCTTTAATTGTTCAGAAGATCAATACTTCTTAGTCCCAGAACTGAAGTGAGAGGTTCCAGACACTGCCTGTGTGATGTTGGGCAAATCAATTAAACTCATGGGTCTGAGTTTCCATATCTGTAAGATGAGAAGGTTGGACAAAATGATCTCAAAGGTTCCTTCCATAAATTTATGATTTTAAGTCATTCATTTCAACTTTGGTTTTCGAGAACCTGGGCTTGAATCTTAGGTTTTCCAGTTACTTATTATATGACTTGAACTGAGTCACTTTGCCTTACCAGAGCTTGGTCTCCTCATGTATTATATGAACTGGTTAAACTAGATAAACTCTAAGGTTCATTCTAATCACCTAATCAGACAGATAGCAAGTAAGTGCCTTGCTCTGAGTGGCATTGGTTTTAAGTATCTGAGGCCAGATGAAAACTCAGACCTTCCTGACTCCAATTTAGTGTTCTATCCATTTTGAAGATAGTCCAGGAATGAATTGCAGCATAAACAAATGCACAGATACTGGGCTGACCATGACACCTTCAGGGAACAGAGAAAAGAATGGTATAAATGGAACAGAATAGGTAACACATTGAAACATCTGGAGTTTGACTAGATGACTTGTGTGTTCCCTTATGACTCTAAAGGTCTATGAATCCATAAGCTTGTTCATTATTGTTGTTTAGCTTTAATTGGTTGTGTGGCAAGAGGAAATGATGTACTCAGGGGACTGTTAAATAATTTCCATCTAATGTTCAGTGATTTGCATGGATCAGGTCTTGGTATTATGTTCTTTTTCCTCCTGCTACAGTTTCTATCACTGAATCTATCTGGTTTGTGGGAGCATGAAGTATCTATCTGGCCATAAAGTACCCTGTGAATATTTTAATTGGTAGGTGACTTTGTGCAACTCTGCCTCACTTAAATCCAACTAATTCCCAAGTCAAAACATCATTTATGGTGTCATTGGTACTCTTTGAAAATGAAGAATGAACAACAATAATGAATAGTTTTCCCAACAGAAGGAAAAAATCCTGGTTTTTTATTTCATTTTTTATTTAGTGAAATGACTAAAGGACCAATATATGACTTTCAGGACAGGGAATAGGAGTTACTAGATTTAAAGTCATTCTATTAATGAGTGAAGGAAGTAGTTAAATTATGGATTCTGGACTTCTTTAGCTACTAAATCCTTATTGAGAAAATTTAACTTTGGAAAAACACAGACTAGAATGAAAAAGCTTAAAATAGCTTCTAATAAATAGGTAAGAAAGATTAGGAGTTAAAGGTGATGCATTTTAAAAGTGCATGTTTTTCAACCAATAAACTTAGAGTCACATGAAACAGTTCTGGGAGAAGAGAAATACAAGAGAGATACTTGTACTGTTGAATGGGAATGGGGAAGGCAGGTAGGTTGCACAATGGATAGTGTGCTGGACCTGGAATCGGGAAGACTCATCTTCATAAGTTCAAATCTGACCTCCTACACTTCCTAGCTGTGTGATCCAGAAAAATTCACTTAAATTTGTTTGCCTCGACTTCCTCATCTATAAAATGAGTTGGAGAAGGAAATGGCAAACCACTACAGTATCTTCCCCCCCCAAAAAAAAGCCCAAATGGGTTCATGAAAAGTGGGACATGACTGAAAACACAAGTGGGGTTCAAATTCTACTCCTGCTGATTTTGTGTTGGTTAAATCAGAACCTCAATTTCTTTGCATAAAGTCATAATAATAATAATATGATTCATTTCTGCTGTCTTTATGGGGATAGCAGGAGAATGAGTGAAATGACATTATGTGGAGCTCCCTAGAGAAGAAAGAAGCATCTAGGAAAAGTTCAGGCATAATTTTTGTTTTATTATTGTCATGCGGATGAATCTTGTATAATCTCCTTTAATAATATGAGCTTTGGCCAAGGGTATTAGAGGAAATGAGGAGAAAAAACTCCTGGTGGCACTACAAGAATATCGAAAGACAGCTTTCTGAATTATCTCTAAACCCCCATCGATGCTTTTAGTTTTCTAATATATCCCATGAAGATACATGGAATAACCCAGATTATTGCCTTTACTCTAATCCCCTTCATTTTCCACTTTAATTTCCCCAACAATGCAAGTTCTTTTTTTTTCTTTTTCTGTCTATACTTAAGAAATATTTTCACCATGTGCAGATTCTTTGTTAGCTAGTTTTATAATAGCTGTTCCATCCTTGAACAGCTACTCCCCTGGAAATAAATTTCTTGATCTTTTTTGTGACTTTATTCCACTTCATGATGGTCTTTTAACATGTCATTAAAGTAATTTGAATATTTGGATGGGTCCATGGACGTTCTACTGGTGTAAATAGCTACCCATTCACACATTGAGAGACATTGCGGTATAGCAACTAGGACACTGCACTTAGAGTTAAGAAGATCTAGGTTCAATTCTTTCCTTCCTTAGCCACTTCCTTGATGTGTGACCATGGGGCAAACCAGTTAGCCTCCCTGAGCCTCACTTTTCTTGCTGGTAAAATAAAGAATTTGGATTCAACAACCTTTTACTGACTTTCAGACATGTCAAACTAAATATCCAGTAGACATCTTAAACTCACTACACCCCAAACAGAACTCGTTATATTTCTCCCTAAACCTTCCTCTGATGCCTACCTTCCTCCTGACTTCTTCGTCTCAGTCCCTCTAGCTTGTAACCTAGGAATCACCCTGGATTCTTCACTATCTCTCACCACCACCCCTCTCAATATTCAAGCTGTTGCTAAGGTCTGCCAATTTTGCCTTTGCAACCTTTCCCAAATATGCCCTCTTTTCATCTCTGATGCTACCACAACTCTGGTACAAGTTCTTATCACCTCATGCCTTGATTGTTGCAATAGCCTGTTATTGGGTCTGCCTGCTTCAAGTTATCTCTGCACTCCTGTCCATTCTACACGCAGCCACTGAGGGGATTTTCCTAAAATGTAGGTCTGATCATTTCACATACATTTCCCCCTCTACCACTCAGTAAACTCCAGTGGTTTCTTACCTCCTTTAGAAGAAAATATAACAGACTGTCTGGCATTTAAAGCCCTTCATACTATAGCCCATACCTACCTTTCCAGTATTCTTATTCTTTACTCCACAATGCCTACCCCTATAATACATACATGATCCCATGATATTGGCCTCCTGACTGTCTCATGAACAAGTCACCCCATCTCCACTTTGGATGTTTTCTCTGGCTGTCTCCCACATCTAGGGTATTCTCCCTCTTCTGCTCCAGCTACTTACTGACTTCCTTGGCTTTCTTTAAATCCCAACTAAAATCCAACCTTCTGCCTTTCCCAATGCCTTTTAATTCTGGTGTCTTCTCTCTGTTAATTATTTCCTATTTATCATGTATATTACTTGCTTTGTATATATTTGTTTGCATGTTGTCTCTTCCATTAATTATAAACTCTCCAAGGTCAGGGACTCTCTTTTACCTCTTTTTATATCCCCAGTATATAGCACAGTTCCTGGAACATAGTAGTGCTTAATAAATGTTGATTGATTGACCAGTGTAACTTCCTTCCAGCTTTCAAATGATAGTTTTATTGTTCTCCTGCATCAGTTCTTGGCCATGTTTTCCCATAAATCCTTCAAAGGGAATCTACCCAGGGCTCCGGTGCCTTCTTCTAGGTCCTGAAATATTTCATGGGTACCAGAGAGTACATGGGGTGTGACTGCTACATGATCAACCTACCCCTCAAATCCTTGACTGTTATCCCAAGATTATCTTTTATAATTAACAACAGTTTAGTAATTGATATTCAAATGGAACTTGAGTGTTTCAAATGTGCTTTTAGTATTAAATAATTATTCTTATCTTAGGGCCTGTCTGCTGATGAAACCTTTCCCAATTTGGGCCCATGGGGATGCTTTTCTCCCCTACATTTTTTGTATTGTTCTACTGATTTTCTGTACCAAAAGTTTTTAATTTTATAGACATATACCTTATTTCATCACAGAGAATTGTAAGCTCCCAGAGAGCTTACATTCAGTTTTCTATTCTTATTCAGTGGTATTCTTCAGAGCCTTGACACATAAAAAAATGAAATTTCTTTTTTAACACGGATTCAGTAAATCTTTATTGGGTGATAACAAATGATTGATATTGCTTTGGATCCAGATATCTACGATATGTTAGGAGCTAGGTGGAGCAGTGGATAGAGTGCTGGACTTGGCTTCAGGAAGACCTGAATTCAAATCCAGCTTCAGATATTTATTAGCTGTGTGACTTGGAGTAAGTCACTTAACTTCTTTTAAGTCATCCGTAAAATGGGGATAATGATAACAGCTACTTCCTAGGTTTATTGTGAAGTTAAAATGACATAATACGGGTATCCCTTTTATATCATGACTTTCCCCATTACACTTTTTATATATTGTGGGTCAGCATAAGGAATTAAATGGGAGTTTCAGGGAAGTTTTGCAGAAGCCACAGACAATACACAAAGACCAGCAGAAGACACAGAAAAGTTTAGAAATTCAAAGGTGCATAAAATATATGTATAGTGTTGTAGAATATCAACATAATATCCCTTTTAATACCTCAAATATATATATATATATATATATAATTTCATTTTAAAGGTTAAAATAAATAAAACATTAAAGTTTGTAGATAGAATGAGCAAGCCACAGATGACACACAAAGACTGGAAATGTAGAAATATCTTAAAAATGTTTTCTTCTTCTCCTTCTCCTTCTTCTCCTTCTCCTTCTCCTCCTCCTCCTCCTCCTCCTTTTCCTCCTCCTCTTCCTCTTCCTCCTCCTCTTCTTCTTCCTCATGCTCCTCCTCCTCCTCCTTCTCCTCTTTACTTTATCTTCATCTATATGGGAATTTTCTGGCACAAAAACTCCCTCCACCAATGCAGAACAACAATTTTTTGATTTATAGTTTTAGGGACAAGAAGAGTAACAATCATGCCCCGTGAAGACTAAATGAAATCAGTAACCAAGGATTGGAATGCAACTAATGGAAAATCCATAAACATCTTGCTAGCCAGAGGAAAATGATGATGAGCAATAAGAAACAAAGTTTTAAGGAGAAAAGATTATGGCTGAAAAGCCTGAGGCTTTTTGGATAGTTACAAGATCAGTTGTTAAAGGTAATGCAATTTTGTTGATGCAATCCAGCTCCATTTCATCAAAGTGTTTGATAGTGTCCCATGGAATTTTATGGACAGAATTAACTGAAATTGGCCTGTCTGATTGAGAGATATTTAGAAGACTACCAATAAAAATGATAATAAATTTTAGTAAAGGTGTTGATGACTCCTAGGGATATTTTAGGAATAATGGCTGTTTGCCTTTATATCTTAATATTTTATTTGGAAATGATATTTAAAATACATTAAGGAAATTTGAGTTGAAGTTTAAAAAGGGCATATTGAAAATATCATGGGTAAAGATTATATAGAGGTATCTATAGATACTGTAAATATTAATTTTAATGCCATTTAAAATCCTCTTATTTTACCAGGTTGTAAAACTTAACACTGATATATAGTCTCTGAAAGATTTTATATGAATTTCTTCAGATACATCCAGAATTTATATGGCACCATTATTGTAGCTTTTTGAGCATTTATATTTCTCTTCCTGATCTATTAAGAAACAATTATTAAGTGCCTGTTGTTATTTGGTTGTTGTAGTCATGTGCAACTGTTTGTGACCCTATTTATTTTTGTTTTTCTTTTGCAAAGATACAGAACTAGTTTTCCATTTCCTTCTCTAGCTCATTTTACAGGTAAGGGAACAGAAGTGAACAGGGTTAAGTGGCTTGCTAAGGATCACACAGCTAATTAGTGTCTGAGGCTGTATTTGAACTCAGGTCTTCCTGACTCTAGGTTGGGCATGCCACCAACTTCCCCTATTAAGCACCACATATACATACATACATATATATATACATATCTATCTATGTATCTATGTATCTATGTATCCATCTATCCATCTATCCATCCATCCATCCATCCATCCATCTTTCTATCTATCTAGAGAATGTAAATATCACAAGGGCAGGAAATATCTCATTTCAATTCAAAATATTCCATTCAATTCAATTAAAGAAATACTTATTCCTTATCTATTACTTCCAGAACTTCACATCATTGTTGATGTTCAAAAAAGTTTGAACCAAATACTCAGGATTTTCTCAAAAACAAATCCCCAAGAGGGCATTCATTCATCTTTTTAATTCTTTAATTCTTCAAGAACTTGTGCATGGAGGCTCTTTGCCAACACAAGTTTCCACCTTTCTACTTCTTCCTATGTGTCTGAATGTTGCAGTTGTCTTTTTCTAGGTCTTTTAATATTCTGTGAATATCAGCCTATAATTTGGCTTAAACATTCAGTCTGACTAGCCCCGATTATAGGACTGACTCACCTCCATTTCTGATCCTACATGTCTGTGATAATATATTTTATGCTTCTTCCTTTGAGCAAGACATTGTGAGGCAAGCTCAGCACACCCACCATACATCTCTTTGTTGCCCTTTGAGCCACAACAATTTGGAACCTCTGGAGATTATGCTGATCATTCCCAAAATCACAGAATCTCAGAATTTAAACTATGGAAACTCTGAGACCTTTTAGACTAATTTGAACTTGTTGTTCCCCTTTACAAAATTACCTTTACCGTGTTCCCCATTGGAACAGTCTTTCTTTAGATTCTTCTAATGAAGAGGAACTCACTGCTTCCTGAGCCAGCTCATTTAATATTTGGAGACAATGTTCACTCAGCATCTTATTTCATTCAACCGATACTTATTTTGCCATATTTTGCCATATTATGAGGCCGTTTTATGAGGCCATTTCATTCAACTGATACTTATTTTGCCATATTTTGCCATATTATGAGGCCATTTGCCATCTTTGTTGCCACTTTATGAATACTCCTTTAACAGGATTCTTTGTAAAATGGGGTAGGCAGAACGGAACACCCTATTTAAGGTTTTATTTGACCAGGGCAGAACTCTCTCTGGTCATGAATGTTATGCTTCCTATGGAACTAGCAGGCAGTATAAAATCATATTTGGTCATATAGGACATCAAGATTCAAATGTTAACAGTCTAAACTCAATGGTCCCATTCTTTGAAAAGATCAAAATCATTTGTTATAGAACAGCTAGATGGCACAGTAGATAGAATCAGAAAGACTTATCTTCCTGAGTTCAAATCTGTTCTCAGATACTTACTCTGTATGTGACCCTGGGCAAGCCACTTACCCCTGTTGGTCTCAGTTACCTTATACATAAAATGTGCTGGAAAAGGAAATAACAAACCACTTCAGGATCCTTGCCAAGAAAGCCCCAAATAGGGTCATTAAGAGTTGGACATGACTAAAATGACCAAAGAACCACATAAAAACACTGGCAGGCTTGTTCTATTTTTGATCTGTTTGTTTTTTTCTTTTCCATCTCACCAGTAAATATTCTCCACTTTTGTTGGATCTTGTGTCATTGTTTCTGGAATTTCATTTTGCTGTCTGTTGTCTATTTTGTCATGAGATTTTGCTCATAATAACCTATTACTTTCTTCTGTGATATTTTACGAATTAGTTTATATTCTACACTGAGGCTGCTGTTGATTGCCATGTGGTCTTGGCAGAGAGATAAATTGTCTTCTGGCTAAGGGGTTTTCTGGGCACTTTTACTTTCCCCGTTGCAGTAATTGCTTAACATGGGTTCAACCTCTATGATACTACATCTGTAAATGTTGTTGTATTTAGGACAGAAACATTGAACAATAAATCTAACGCATAATTCTAGAGGAGATTTCAAATGCGTTATTGCATTTTTGCATTAGAAAAATGTGGAAGAACTACAGAGAGATCTGTGAATAGAGACAGGAATGATTTCAGGGCCAGAGGGATTGATTTATGTAGGTTGTAAAAATTAAAATAATTAAATATGTATTGTTCATCAAAATGGTAACTAAGGAAGTGGGGTTGTGATAGAGATAGTGATCATCTAATATCCAAAGGACATAAACACAGCAGAATTAGTTACCATGGTACATGTGAATTAAATTATGACAGTAGGGAAAAAATGAAATTAAAGAGAAAAGTGCCATATATAAAATAGAACTGATGAGAATTCTATATTTTAAGAATCCAGAAATTAGACGAAGGAGGAGTAAAAATTAGAGCGTCGGAAAGGATTCTTAGCTAGAGAAAAGAACTTCTTAACCCTTTGGTTACTTGTGATTTTATAAATTTTAATATACAGTGAACTCCAAGGAAAAACAAAAAAGAAATCAATTAATAATACAAGTTTGGGATGATAATTTACTGCAAAATGGCACACCATGGAATTCTTTTAAATGCTAAGTTGATTGTAGCACTTTCATGACTTCTTACCCTATGCAAATCTGCCCATGTATTTTAAATAATTGCTCTTAAGAATATGTACCTAATAGGCTAGAGACTTTCTTCTCATTATTCCAATATTTAGTCCAGAGGTTCTTAACATTTTTTTATGTCATAGACCCCTCTGTCAGTCTGATGAATAATAATTTAAATGCATAATGAATAAAATAAAAATACATTAGATTACAAAGGAAACTAATTATATTGACTAGCTATCAAAATATTTTTAAAAATAAGTTAATGGATCCAAGGTTAAGACCCTTGAAGATTCTAGGGGCTTTATTTGTATCAGTTGGCATAATATGCTTCTGAAATATCAGAACTGAGGCAAAGATATTACTACCACATTCACCACTAATGACTTAAATCAAGATGGTTATTGGGTGAAGTAGACCAGCTATTCCATGAGTTTCACTAGCAATGAGTTGAGATCCTCAAGTTCCAGAAGAGTGATACAGATACAATACCTAGTGATTCGAATACCATTGGACTATTTGCTTTCTAGGAGGTAGACAGGTCATATTGGGTATTGATGACTTTGGCTACCAAGACTGACAAGGAAGGTCCTTGTGAGTGTGGACTTACTGTACAGTAGGCAGCATGAATCAGTAGAAGTCCTCTGCTCCTTCATGCACAGAAACATGGAATGGCCCAATAGGTATGAAGGACTAGAAGGTGGCTGATTGTAGACAAACATTAAGGTCTGGCAAGTCTCAGCAGGGGAATTGGGAACTATAAAACCTGAATTGTGCAGGCATTGAAAGGAACAGTTCTACAGATATAAAGCGGGAACAAAACTCAGGAATAATTCAGAGCTGGAAATGACATAGACCTTCATAGATTGTGCCAGTGAAGGTCCCTGTATTGTTCTACCAGGGACATACTTGTGGTATACGTGTTTATTCTTATTGTAGAAGACCCATTTCTAATGCTCATCAATTGATGCACCAGTAATTCTCCTGTACACATCTTGCTTGCAGAGGTCATTATTGGTAGACTACAGCTTGCTTACTTCCACTACTTGTCTTTCTATCATTCTGCAGAAAGCTTTTATAAGAATATATATATTCTTATATAATATACATATGTTTCCAGGCACTGTGGTAGGTCCAGGGGATACAAATTACTGAATAAACCAGAAAGTATTTATTAAGCATTTATTGTGTTTTTGGACACTGCTAAGTGCTGTGAATTTAAGTATAAAGAATGAAATAATCCTGACTCACAATTTACTTTTTCCCCAAATATGCCTGTATTTTATGGTCTTCATGTAGGTGCTCTTACTGTCTGAGTTGGTCTCCCTGCATTTAAAGTCTATGTATCTTTCAAAGCCAGCTTAAATGCCACCTCTTTCCTGAAACTGCCACTAGTGACCCCTTCTTGGTAACAATTGTCCCACTCAGACATCACATAGCATTTTTTGTACCTATTGAATGAATTTTTCTTTTTTTCCTTTTTAAAACTGTTCATTAGTATTATTATGAACTTGACAAATGACCAGAGGAACAATCATTCCCAGGTACAAGGAAGAACAGGAAGAAAAGATTGTGTACAAAACTACATATTTTCCAAACTATTCTGTTTATCTGGATCTTTTGGTGAACTGCCTTTTGTATTCTTTTCTGAGTATTTAAAAATATTATATGGATATATTTTTTCCTTCTACTTTCTTTGATAACACTCATATGGGAATACCCTACACTAGTGAAATTAGGTTTAGCATTTATCCTATCTTTTTTATTCTCCCACCCCTTGCCTCCTCCACCTCCTTCCTTCCTTCCTTCCTTCCTTCCTTCCTTCCTTCCTTCCTTCCTTCCTTCCTTCCTTCCTTCCTTCCTTCCTTCCTTCCTTCCTTCCTTCCTTCCTTCCTTCCTTCCTTCCTTCCTTCCTTCCTTCCTTCCTTCCTTCCTTCCTTCCTTCCTTCCTTCCTTCCTTCCTTCCTTCCTTCCTTCCTTCCTTCCTTCCTTCCTTCCTTCCTTCCTTCCTTCCTTCCTTCCTTCCTTCCTTCCTTCCTTCCTTCCTTCCTTCCTTCCTTCCTTCCTTCCTTCCTTCCTTCCTTCCTTCCTTCCTTCCTCTCTTTTCCCCATCAGACACAATGGATAGAGATATGACCCTGAAGTCAAGATCTGAATGTTAAGTTCCTTCTCCTTTTCCTCCCTTCTCCATCTGCTTCCCCTCCATTTTCCTCTCTTCTTTTTTTCCTCCTCCCTCTTTACTCCTTCCTTCTTTACTCTTTCCTTCTCCCCATTCTTCTTTTCCCTTTGCTCATCTTTCTCCTTCTTACCCTCCCTCTTTCTTTTCTATTCTCTTTCTCTTCTTATTCCTTCTCTTCTCTTCCTTCCTCCATCTACTTCCCTTTCCCTTATTCCTCCCTCATCCTTTTTATTTCTCCTCCTTTTTTCTCTTCCTTCCCTTCCTTCTCTTTCTCCTTCCTTCTTTCTCCCTCTTCAATTTTATCTTCTTCCTTTTTCTTTTTGTCCATCTCTCCTTCCCCCTCCCTCTTTCTTTTCCATTCTTCTCTTTCTACTCTTCTTTCTCTTCTCCTTTTCCTCCTCCTCTTTCCTCCTTTCTTCTTAGCACAGTATAGTGAGTAGAGATTGAACATGAAAGCCGGAAAGACCTGCATTTTGGTCGTATCTCTAATGCACACCTGCTCTGTGATACTGGCATGTCATGAAGCTTCTCAGTGCTTCACATTTACAGAGAGGGTAGTGACCTGCATTAGTAGAGTAATGCTTTTTTTCATTTGGAGTATCCTATATTGATAAAAATCTCAGTTCTAATCCTTTTGTCCATTATTGTTCTTGCTGTTATCACTGTTAGGATGAATAATATTAACATTAATAATATTGGTAATAATGTTATTCTTAGGCTCCCTTCCAGCTCCCAAATCTATGTGCCTGTGAAATATCCAGCTCTGAATTGAACATTTGCCAGTGTAGACAGGGGCCAGCCTGCTCTTGGTGGACAGTGGTAATGCTCCAATTTGATTTCCAGATTTCTATTGTTATTGCTAACAAGAAAACTATTCAGAATGAGTTTGTGCTAACCAGTTTTTTCTCTTGCCCATCATTTCCCTCCCTGACAGCCTAATATGCAAGGCATGATTTTCATGTCTGAATGCACAATCCACAGTGACAAGAAAATAAAATTGTAAAATTTTGGAGCCAGAAAGGTCTCTTGAGCTCAGTGGTCTAGTCTGACCTTCTTGTTTCACAGATAAGAGACCAGAGCCTTTCTTATAGCATAGTGAATTTATTGGGGATGGGAGGGCAGGAATTCACTGAAGTCCAGGAACTGGGTTCCCCTGGCATCAAGGTTTCATAATACCTCTAGATAGATGATGTTAGGTAAATCTCATCATTTTTCTCAGTCTCTGTTTCTTCCTCTGTAAAAGGTAGAAGTCCAGTTCTGCCATTTCCTTCTCCAGCTCATTTTACAATGAGAAAACTGAGGCAGAGTTAAGTGACTTGCCTAGAGTCACAGAACTAGCAAATGTCAGAGACCAGATTTGAACTCAAGAAGAGGAGTCAAGCCTTTCTGATTACAAACCTGATGCTCTATCAATTGTACCACTTGGCTGCATCATATTTCTCATGGGATTTTTTAATGATCTCCCTTGCAGTATTTATATTCCACTTTATATTTTAGCCATTTGTATTGTTTCTCATCTAGCTCTTTCTTTAGGTTGTAAACTTTTGGAGGGCAGAGTTTTTTTTTTCTTTTCTGGACTGGAAACATAACTTCATTCTTGTAGAGAACTCTCAGCAAGGAAGCTCCTTTATCAATGCAAATTGACATCTGCTCTGCAACTTATAGTCTTGGATTCCTAGGACACTGGGACATTAAGTGACTTATTCAGGGCCACTCAGCCAGTATATGTCAGAGGCAGGAATTGAACCTATCTTCTTGTCTCTAAATTTGTCTATCTAAATGCTCCATCAGGTTACCCCTCTTGAGGAAAGCTACTGTATATAATTTCATCTTCATTAGCTGAATGCTTGCCAAAGGTGTTGGTCACTGTCATGGAGGAGTTACCATGCAGAGTCCATATTTCTGGGCTTGGAATGACTCTCTACCCCCATGGCTATCTCTTCACATTGATGAGTAAACCATAGTAGACTTTCCATTTTTCAAACCTTTACCATGTCTTAGAGTTGATACTAGGCATAGATTATAAGGCATAAGAACAGTAAAGGCTAGGCAATGGTGGTTAAGCAACTTGCCTAGGATCACTACCTATGAAGGGTCTAAGGTAAGATTTGAATTGAGGACCTCCTCTCTCCAGAACTTGCTCTCAATCCATTGAACCACATAGCTGTCCTGTGGACCCTCTATTTTTAAAAAGTACCCAGGGCTAGTGACTAATTCCTTTCCTGGCTCTACTCTCCAGTCTTCTCCAACATGCTCTCACAGAATTTTCCCCTTCTTTCCCCCTTTTATCTTGGGTCCCTTTATCTGTAGTCTTCCCTCATTCAAATGGGAAATCCTTGATGTATCTATCATGTCTTCCTTTTTTCTTGCATTTATATTCCAAGCACTTAGAATGATGTCTGGAACATAATACCTGCTTAATCAGTACTTATTGACTGACTGACTGATTGCTAAAGGATTCTCTGTGGATGATAAAGTCCCTCAGATGCTTCTCCTTGTGGATAACACTGTACTATTGGATCTCGGTCAGAACATGGCAGAGACTCCTAGATGAGGTCCCAAACTATCAACATAGGGGTAAAAACAATTGGTTAGAGAATGCTTAGTGTCTACACTATGATACAGTCAGATGGGCAGAACACATTGGATGGACACTGCAGATGGAGAATGGGTTGTCAGAATATAGCAGCAAGAGAAGGAAAGATTGCCTAGATTGCCTTTGTGAAACTACAATGTTATTTTAATGACCCTAAACTTCTTTCTGGAACAAAGGCCCATTTTTAGCAAAGATATTTTTCTTCTGATGCTACATGCCTCCAATTTATAAAATGCCACTATTTCTGAAGAAACGAAGTTGGAGATTACTCAAAGGGCAATGAGGTGGGTGTTAGCAGGCTGTAAGATGTTATAAATTAGAAAGGATACAGAAGAAGTAGGATCATGTCTGTCCTTAAATAAATATATATATGTACATATATATGTGTGTGTGTATATATATGTAAAAGATGGGCAGTCACATAGTGAAAATGAGAAGTAACCTATGGATAACCAAGTGTGTTCTACTGATAGTTTTATGAAATCAATGATGACAACAACATTTATTTAGAGCTTTAATATTTTTAAAGTATGTGTTATCTCTCTTGATCTTCATAACATATCAGTATCTGCATTTTAGATGGGCATATTGAGACTGAGAAGGATTTAGTGAATTTCCCAGAGTAGGTCACATTATTAGGGTCTACATTGAGATTTGAACTCATGTCTTTTTTATTCTAAATCCATCACTCTATCCACTAAATGCTGCTACAAAAAACAATGAAGACTGGAACATGTTGGGTGGACCCCCTTTGGGGAACTTATGAGAAGGCATGGACTGAAGAATTGGTAGGAATGGGGAAGTTTTTGCCTTCTTTGTTAGGGTTGGGGTTGGAATAACAATGTTGATAAGGTCCTAGATCCATGACAATATGATAGTTTTGGAGAATCTTGAAATAGAAAAAAGTCCCTTTCCCAACCTGTTCTCTGGGTTCCCACCGGCAATCATTGAACACAGCAATTGGATTGTGAGGCAAAAGATCTGCTTTCCAGTCCCAGGTCTGCCCTTTATGACCTATATGTCCTGACACAAGTCAATTGACTTCCTTGGGCCTCAGTTTTCTCATCAGTAAAATGGTGGGGTTCAACTAAACTCTAAGGTTTCTTCTAGCTCAAAATGTATGATGGTGGAGGATTATGAAATGCTTTGCCAAAGGCCAAGTGTTAAGTAAATGTGAATGGTTAGTGTTATTATCTGCTTGTTTTGTTGGGCTCAGAATAATAGTGATGATGATAGTGATGAAAATTCAAGTACAACAAACAGGTGCTTTATTTACCCATGCTGTCCAGACAACATGGTGTAAAAGAATAATAGCAAGAAGAATGACTTGTTCCGGGAATGTTTCTATCTGAATTCCATCAAAAAAGATTATAATGAAAAGATGGTAATAAACCTGAGATGATTATCACTGGTATTTATATATTAAATACATATGCTTTAAGTGTTATAAAGTTCCTTCTTTATATTATAAATTATAGGATCATAGATTTTGAGCTAGAGGAGGAGACCATTGAGTATACCCTCTTCATTTTGCACATATGGAAACTTGTTTGACCTTGTGTCAGAGGTATGATTTTTGAGCGCAGGTTTTCCTGATTCCAGTGAATAATAATAGACATTTACATAACATTTTAAAATTTGCCAAGTGCTTTACAAATATTATAAAAACTATGGAGGGTAGATGCTATTATTATGCTCATTTTACAGATGAAGAAACTGAGACAGGCAGAGGTTAAGTGACTTGCCCAGTTGGAAAGGACCTTAAATGCCCTCAAGCCCAGACTCTTCATTTGACTGATGAGGAAACTAAGACATGCAGAGATTGCAACTTGTCCAGCATCACACAGCTAATAAATATGAGGTTATATTTGAACTCTTTCTGACACCAAAGTCCACTATACTATATAACCATAGTCAACAGATATTTAACCAACCAATTTTGGAGAATCATATTATTTAATTCCAATTAATTTTTTATTTGCCTCTCTGTGTACCCTTACTAATTATAGTTTTATTGCATTATGATCTGAAAAGGTTGCATTTATTATTTCTGCTTTTTTGCATTTGTTTGCAATGTTTTTATGTCCTAGTACATGATCATTTGTTTGTGAATGTACCATGTGCTGCTGAAAAGGTGTATTCTTTTTTGTCCCTATTTATTTTTCTCCATATATCTATTAACTCTAATTTTTCTAAGATTTCATTCACATCTCTTACCTCTTTCTTATTAATTTTTTGGTTTGATTTATCTAGATCTGATAGAAGAAGGTTCTGGTCTCCCACAAGTATAGTTTTACTATCTATTTCCTCCTTAAGCTCCAATAGTTTCTCCTTTAAAAATCTGGATGCAACATCATTTGGTGCATACGCATTGAGTACTGCTATTTCCTCATTGTCTATACTGCTTTTATCAGAATGTAATTACCTTCCCTATCTCTTTTAATCAGATCTATTTTTACTTTGGCTTTTTCAGATATCATGATTACAACTCCTGCCTTGTTTTTCTCAGGTGATGCCCAATAGATTTTGCTCCAGCCTCTTACCTTTACCCTACGTGTGTCTACCTACCTCATGTGTGTTTCTTGTAGACAATATATGGTAGAATTTTGGTTTCCAATCCACGCTGCTATCTGCTTCCATTTTATTGGTGAGTTCATCCCATTCACATCCAGAGTTATGATTGCCACCTGTGTATTTCCCATCATTTTGATTTCCTCTTTTAATCTTGCCCTTTCTTTTTTCACTATTTCCTTCTACACCAGTATTATGCTTTTAATCACTCCCCCTATTTCCTATTCTTATTTTACTTTCCTTCCCACACTCTCTTTTCTTATTCCCCTCTTATTTTTCTTTAAGGTCTATTAAATTCCCTCCCCTCTCTCTTTCCCTCCCTTATGATACTCCCTGCCCCTCTCCCCCCTTAGTTTTCCCCCTCAACTTCCCAGTAGGGTAAGATAGAATTCTATACCCCAATGAATCTAGCTGCTCTTCCCTCTCAGAATTGATTCCACTGAGAGTAAGGTTTAAGTATTACCTATTACCACTCTCTTCTTTTTATAATAGTATTCTTCCCCTCCTCCTCCCATGTGCCTCTTTATGTGGTATAAATTATACAAATTATCTTCTTTTTTCAAGTTTCTCTTGGTGTCATCTTCTATTCTCACCCCCTTTTAAAAAATATCATCTTAAACCACTTAGTACCCAACCTCCGCCTTTGAATAATTCTTCTAACTACTACGATAGTGAAAACAGTTTTTTGAGAGTTACAAATATCATTTTTCCATATAGGAATATAAACAATTTGACCTTACTGAAGCCTTTAAAAAAGAATTCCCCCCCTCTTTCTTGTTTACCTTTTCATGTTTCTCTTGAATTTTGGATTTGGACACCAGATTTTCCATTTAGATCTGGTCTTTTCTTTTGGGATAATTGGAAATTCTCTATTTTGTTAAATGCCCATACTTTCACCTGGAAGTAAATAGTCAGTTTTGATGGGTAGGTGATCCTTGGTTGTAGACACAATTCTCTTGCCTTTCTGAATATCATATTCCAAGCCTTGCAGTTCTTTAGTATGGAAGCTACCAGATCCTGTGTAATCCTGATTGGTGCTCCTTGATATCTGAATTGTCTCTTTCTGGATTCTTAAAACATTTTCTCCTTAGCTTGGAAGCTTTTGAATTTGGCAATTGCATTCCTGGTGGTTATCTTCGGAGGCTTTAATGTAGAAGGTGATCTATGGACTCTTTCAATGTCTATTTTGCTGTCTTGTTCAAGAACATCAAGGAAGTTTTCTTGGATAATTTCTTGTAGTATGGTGTCAAGTTTTCTGTTTATTTCTAGGTTTTCAGGTAGACCTATGATTCTCAAATTGTCTCCTCTAGATTGGTTTTCCAGGCAGTCATCTGCTTAGTGAGATATTTCATGTTTCCTTCTATTTTATCATTCTTTTGACTTTGCTTTATTAATTCTTGCTGTCTTGTGAGATAATTAGCTTCTGCTTGCCCAATTCTGGTCTTTAAAGACTGGTTTTCAGCTATGATGTTTTGATTTTCCTTTTCAGTTTGGTCTATCCTGCTTTTCATGGCTTCCAGCAGGTCAATTCTGGTCTCCAATTTTCTTATCATTTCATGTCATTTCTGGGCTTTTTTTTTTTTCCAAGTGAGAGATTCTGTCCTTTAAACTGTTATTTTTCTTTTTGAACTATTTCCAACTTTTCTTGCCAAGTTTCTTCTATCTTTCTTATTTGGTTCTTGTACTCCAATTTGAGTTCCTGGAGAGCTTGTGACCAATTTCCATTTTTTTTGGGGGGGGGTGGGGAAGTTTGGATGTGTTCGTTTGTTCCTCTCTGCTGTCTCCTCTGTAGTATTCTGTTTTTCATCATAGACGTTATCCAGGGTCAGAGGCTTTTTCTTTTCTTTTTCTTTTTCTTTTGGTAGTTGTAGATTATAGTTCTTGGATGTTGGTGGCCATTGCTGTGTTAGTTTTTTCTTCCCTTCCTATACAGAAGTCTGAGTGAGGAGGTAAGGCAGACTTACAGAGTGGATTTTGCCCTGAGGCTATTTTTTCAGTTTCCACCACCTCTGTTGTGGGCAGTCCCTCTCTGCCCTATCTCTGCCCTATCTCTCTGACCAAGCTCCACATTCCTCAGCCTCAGGTTCCAAGTCTCACTGCCCTCACAGGTAAGTCTGTGGTGCCCTCAGCCAGCCCCCTGAGAACCTAAAGATTGCCTGACTCTGGTGCTGTAGGTGGAGTGGGGGAGTAGTGATCAGTTCACACTTTGATAGGTGTAATTTTACCTCCTTATAGCATGGAAATACCAAAATCTGCCTATTTTTAAGGCTGTGCCCTACAGTGGAGCCCCTTCACTTGCCTGGTTTTGATTTTTGTTCTTTTGAAGTACTTTATTTAAGGTAGTTGTGAGGAGAAGAAGACCCTTGCTTCTACTCTGAGGCTATCTTAGCCTGGAAGATCTCAATAGATACTTATTAAGAGATTCAAGTTCAGCATTCTATCCACTATGCCATAGTTGCTTCTAATAATATACATCATCTCATTTGGTCTCAATAGTGTAACAATGACAACAGATAATTAAACATATATGAAACACTATGTTTTATAAAGCTTTTCATAGATCATCTCATTTGATCCTCACAACAACCCAATGAGTTTGATGCAATAATGTAATGTTTTTAATAAAGGAGAATAGAATCCATTTCATTTCTGTACCAGGCACTATACTATGCTAGGACCTTCAGCCTAATTTATTTTTCAAAATGCTAATTAAGGTGATTTTCAGTTTTAAAATGCTTTTCTATGTCATTTTGTGCTGTTGTGTGTCCCTTTTTGTTACAACTGGCATTAAGTCAATATACACCCAGTCCATCCTTGTTTATAATTTACCCTTGTCCCCCCTCCTTCTTTTGTGACCTTTCTTTCTTTGGTCACTGGCTTTTTCATTTTATTTTATTTATTTTTGAGATGCTCGAACTGGGCACCTCCAGAGGTTGTTAGCATTTGTCAGCCCCTGGAATGACAGTTCCATTCACTATAGGAGACAAGTCATTTTCTTCCTGAACAAAGGAGAAGCTAATCTCCTCCCACAGTAGCATGTTTTGAGAAACATAATGCAGTGGGAAAATGTACCAATTATTTTGCTGCAAATTGCCTCCCTTCCACTCGATAGACAATCATATCAACATTTTAGGACATTTTTTTTCTTTGCGGTTTCATAACACAGCTCCCCTCCTGCAAAGTTAAACTGAGTGTTAGAGAAAATGAATGAGTTCTCCGTGAACTAGATGAGTGATGATGTGTTATTGTCTATTTCTGACCAGACATCATTTAAGATTTCAGTCCTTTTGATGGCTTCCACCCTGGTCCTTATCATATAGGAAGGGGATGGCGGGTTGGTGTTTACTTTTGTATACACCTTTCTTTAACACAACTTAATAATCATTAAGGGAAGAAGAAGCAAAAGTGGCATTATGTTTGTAGAGATGACACAATTTAATCCAGCCAACATCTATTAACTCCCTACTGGGTGCAATGCATTATCCTAGGCACTGGAGATACAAAGACAAAATAAAAACCAGACCCTGCCCTTGAGAAGCTTTCATTCTATGGAGATTGGACAAGAATGGAATATGAAAATAGTGAAGGATTTATATGTTAATTCAGGGAAAAGGGAGAGCACTAAAAATCAGAGGGTTCAGCAAAGACTTCTTATTTCAAGTAGGAACTGAATTGCAAATTGAAGTAAGCTTGGGACCTTAATAGGTGGATAGGGTGAGGAAGGAGAGCACTCTAGGATTGGGCAACAGTGAAAGTAAAAGCATGGAGACAAGACATGAATGCTGAGATGATTGGGTTGACTGAAAGTTTTTCAGTTTAGAAAATATAAAAGAAAGTTTGAATTTTTAAAGATCATAACTCCTGGGAGAATGGAGTCAGCTTTTAATTTGACAGTGTTAGGCATGTGCAGAGTAGAATCACAGCTTGCATTTCTATCCTTACTTGGCAATTATCTGTAAATACTGTGTGTGCTTGACTCAATGCGAGGAAGACTAAAATTATATTAATGTAGCCACTTAATTGCAGATAATGGGATTTTTAGGCTATTGCAACTCATCCCATTTATCATATTCCTAATAAAATTATTCCATTTTCAACTTAGTCTATTTTTTATTATCTCCTCATTCAATTTAGAGGAAATTTTTCTTTTTTAAAAAGAAATGCATTTAATTCTTCAGGAATTAAATTATTTGAAACAGAAGAATATGGGAAAGAGGAAAATTAAATACTTTGTTTCTTAAGAATCAGACCGACTCAACAAACCTTTAGACAAACCAAACATACTTGTGGATGAGACATTTTGTGCCTGAGGCTGCAGACATCAGCAAGTGAGTCATGCCAAGGCTCTTGACTTTATATGATTTCCAACTTTGCTTCTGAAAGTAATATAAAAGCATGTCACTCCTTTGATGGTGACATAGAAGCCCCTTGATATATGAAGGGCAAGGGTGCCCCATTGGTTGCCTTTAAAGTCCATTTCTGCATATCAGTCCTATTTTTCTTCTGGTTTTTATGTTTTAAAAAATCAAGCATCTATTCCAGCATGCAAACACATTGGGTCCTCCAAGATAAGAAGATTATCCTTCAGAATTTAGGAAACCTACTGGACTACTTGTTTTAAAGGAAAAACAGTGATTTGTGATCAATGACCACATAACCCCACTGCTCAAATTTATTCTAGAATCAGCATGATCAATCTTTAATGACTAGAACCCCTTTGAGGAGTGGTGAAGTGAGAGGAAGGAGAGAAATTATAGGGAGACTTGAGTGAAATCAGAGAAACTGCTTTTGAGTCTAGCCCAGCATAATGACTGCCATATGACTATATGATTAATGACTGCATTTTCTTTCATTCATTAGGTATGGAGCCATATCTGCCCAGAGTTGACATTAGGACTTTTTTGCACCTAGGACTAATAATAAACCAATCAGTCAAGTGGACATATTGGGGAGGTTTGGAGAGTGTGAGTAAACTGAGGCCATTGTTAGCTCAGGGTGATGATCCTTGTTATCATCCCATCTTTCTCATCTCTTATAACCAAGTTCAGATAGACTCTGTCCTAGGGCATACTGCTGTCCTGTTATTACTCTTTTGTTTTTAATGTTCTGTGTAATATTGCACAGGTGGATATAAGAATTATTTCTAGCTCTAGTATTGGTTTTATCATTAGCTTACAACTCATATTTGCATAATATTTGACTTTAAAGCATTTTACAGCCCCACATGAGCCTGATTTTAAAATTAGAAGAGGACATTTAGTTCAAAACCTCCTTTACACAATTGGGGAAACTGAGGTTCAGGAAGGTGACAGAAGCAGGATTTGAACTCCATGTTTCTGACTCTAGTGCCAGTGCCTTTTTTACTATCCTGTCCTAACAACCTTGATTCTTTTCCTATCCCCAAATACAAACATGTACCTCTGCATGCCTTACTCTGGCTCCTTCCTTTGAATCTTTGATTCTAAAAGATGTATTATAGCCCTAGATAAATCCATTTCTATCCACATATATTCATTAAGCACTTACTGATCCAGATAGGGACAGCTAGGTGGCACAGTGGATGGAGCATTGGGTTCGATATCATTTTCAAGTCCAAATCTGGCCTCCGACACTTACTACTTACTACATTGACCCTAGGCAAGTAATTTAACCCTGTTGATCTCAGTTTCCTCATCTATAAAATAAGCTGGAGAGAGAATTGGCAAACCACTCCAGTATATTTGCCAGGAAAATCTGAACTGGGGTCATGAAGACTCAGACATGACTGAAAAAATGGTTGAACAGAAACAATATGCCAGATTTGTATTGAGGATGCAGAGATAGATATAACGGTTCCTAAAGAGTTTATAATCTATTAGAATGGAGGAACAAGGGAATAGATATGTGTAAAAATAAATCTGAGAATGCTAAGAGAAAACTAATCAGGGAAATCACTTTTAGCTGGGATGAAAGCAATCAAAGAAAACTAGTAAGGAGGAAGCAGTTGAACTGGCCTTGAAGGAAGGAGGTTATTCAAGGAGTTTGGAATAGAGTATGAGAGAGATAGGTAGGCAAAGACTCTAGCAACACAGGATTGGGGCAGAATGGAAATAAGCTATAACCTAGACTATGGGAGAGGAATGAATGAAAAAGCATTTATGAACATTTATTCTATGCCAAGCATTTTGCTAAGTTCTAGGGATATAAAGATAAACTCAAAGGTTGTACTTGCCCTCATGGAGCTTACATTCTAACATAGGAGTGGGAATGATGACTAGGGAGGGATATTTTGGTTAGGAAAGTTACAGGGATTGGTGAGTGAAGCCATTGTTAAGTGGATTGACAGTCTTTCCTTTATGATAAAATCAGAAAGAGAGGTTATGGAAGGCCTTGGATTTGAAGATCAGTTTATCACACTTGATAGATTTTTTTGAGTCAGGGAGTGAGAATGGACTTGTGATTTCATTGATATATGAAACTCTCATTGAGGAAATTTTTCGAATGTACATTTTTAGAGTTGTCCAAAGAAGGGAAATGTTAATTAACTTGCTCAGGGTCATGAGGTGGGACTTGAACTCAAATTATTTTAACTCCAGCATTCTTTTCATGATACTACACTAAGACTTATCATGGAACATGACAGTCTCCAAAGTATCAAAGCTACAGGAGAATGGAGAAAAACATGGTGGACAAAAGTAGGCAATAGACATAAAATGGAATAAAGGATATCACGTTGGCAAAATGTAATTTTCTAATCATATTTCTAATCTAATCTAATCCTTTTCTAAGGAGGAAGCATTATCATGTAGCAAGAACAAAGGGAAATAAATGGATAAGTTGATTGAGTGTTGAGCTGCCACCCATGGTTTTTTCTTAACACTTAACCTTAAATTCTATAATCAATACGGTGTATTTATTCCAAGGTAGAAGCACAGTAAGGGTTAGGCAATGGGAGTAATGTCACTT
The DNA here is from genome assembly GCF_027887165.1 of Monodelphis domestica. Classification (NCBI taxonomy): domain Eukaryota; kingdom Metazoa; phylum Chordata; class Mammalia; order Didelphimorphia; family Didelphidae; genus Monodelphis; species Monodelphis domestica. The sequence goes on from NC_077231.1 coordinate 81,233,058, forward strand.
GCCTAGAGTCACACAGCTAGGAAGTGTCTGAGGTCATATTTGAACCCAGGACCTCTCATCTTTAGGCTTGGCTCTCAATCCATTGAGCCACCCAGCTGCTCTCTGCCCATGGGTTTTAAAAGATCTACAGGAAAGTGTCCAGTGCCAATCCTCCATGGGGATAGGAAGAGAGGGGACAAATCACACAGGATAAGAGTCTGTGAATGGGTTGTTGTCTGCTCCACTCAATGACTCATATCACTAAAGTTATGGAATAACTGATGTACCATGTAAATGAGTGTAGGAAGCTAGATAGGATATTAGAAGTCATCTAATTTGAATTCCTCATTTTAATTATTGGGAAATTGAGGGCTCAGAGAAATTCAATGATTTAGTGTTATCAATTGAAAGATAGAAGGAACCTTAATCCAAAGCCCTCCAGATAAGAAATTGCTATGCTGATGGCCAGAGAGCAAGCATCATTCCTGAGTAGATGGCTTAATCAGAGAAAGTCTAGTCTAACCTAAATAAATATGTTTTCCCTCTTATTCCAAACATCTGGATGCAAAACCCAGGATTAAGAGACTTGCCCAGGGTCACACAACTAATAAATGTTTAATACTTGATACTTATAAAGTGGTGGCAAATGTGCTAAATCAGTTACAACCCTGTCTCTGCTACTTATTATCTTCAGGGCTAAGTGCCTTAACCACTATGGTCCTCAGTTTCCCCATCAGTTAAAATGAGAGCATTGGACTAGATGACTTTTCAAAGTCTTTTTAGGAGCAAAACTGATTCTGAGTCTGGAGATAGCTTTTATGATAGAGAAGGATCTAGGGTCTTTTCCCTCCAAGTAGAAAGCAGAATTTCTCCCTTGGTTTATTTCTTTTATGGTAGCTTTTTTATGAGCCAGATACTTAATGACTAGGAGTCAGGGAAATTTGAATTCAGATCTGGCCTCAGACACTTACTAGTTGTATGGCCATGGGCAAGTCACTTAACTTCTCTCTGCCTCAGTACCTTTAGCTGTAAAAATGAGGACAATAACAACACCTTCTTCTTAGCGTTGTCACAAAATAATGTTTTTAAAACATTTTGCAAATATGAAGTGCTATAAGAATGCTAGCTCCCAATTGTTATTATTTCCCCTTGTTTCTTTCTGAGTACAAAAATCCATCATTCAGTACTGGTACCTGAAAGCTAGTGAGAGAGTATATCAGATTTTTACTTTGTTCCCCTTATCACTTCTACTCAGTGTCCAGAAAGGCTGATGGAATCAATGGTGGGGCATGTTTTTACTTATACTTCTGTGGCTCAGTTCCTCCAAGAGTGAAGAGTGTTAGATCTGGAATCAGGAAGACTCAGTCTTGACTCTCATCTCAGGCAACTGACTGTATAACCCTGGGAAATCACTTAACTTCTCTCAGCCTCAGTTTCCTCATCTATAAAATGGGGATAACAGCTTCTACTTTACAAGGTTGGTGAGAGGACCAAATGAGGTAAAATGCATAAGGTCCTTTGCAATACTTAAATATGAACAGTAAATATTATTAGCCAGGGCCCATTTGTATTTTTAAAAAGTTCAACGAATAAACGTCGAAGCTTCAGGGTGATCTTCTTTGCTAACCCCAATGGAATGACAGTTTTGAAAATGTTGGCTGCTGGGTCTGATGGGCAGCAGAGGAGGCCCACACAAATGACTGGAATCAGTGAAAATTCTTAGCGCCTGCCTATCATTCACTAGCCTGCCTGACCTGGCACCGTCTGCACTAGAATGAAGCATATCTCCAGAGAGAATTTATTTGGGTCACCATAGCAACAGGAGGGGTACAGCAATCAGGTCTCTAAGCCTGCAAAGAACACACACACATGTTGGTATGACAACTGGAATACCTAATTCTTCAGGCTTAAAGGTTTAGGAGAAAGTCCAATATTGAACTTTTCCAGTGGTTTTCAAACTTTTTCTTTGGCCATGGATGTTTAATGCGGTATGACTCAGGCTTTGCTATCTGATGTCTTTTTAGAAAGCTATATTCTTGATGGAATTCAGTGACTATGACATTCTGAGTCATAATGCTCCCAGGACTGTCTAACAGGAATAACTATCAGGGAAGCGTGGGGGGAATAGCCCCCCATTATCTTGCTTGTTTTTTTATGTTCTTCTAATCTCCAAAGTCTAGTCTTTTCTCTGATGTGTACTAACACAGTACCACTCTCGATCATTCCTTTTCCAAGCTGAATGGGCCAAATGCCATATAAAAGATTCTTAGGTTGGGCAGCTCAAAAGATGGGGGATATTCCTGCCATGATTGAATATTGGAATTTAGTGCAGTATCTGGTGGAGACACTAGAAAGATGAGAGGAGAAGGGAAGGGGGTGATGGGAGGAGAAGGAGGGGGTGATGGGAGGAGAAGGGAAGTTTATGTGACAGATAAGAATTCAGTAGAATGGCATCTTGACTCCAAAACTATGATGAACTGGACCAAAGAGACAAATGGATAGAATCAAGGAAGATATATTTTAGAGGAAGAGAAAGGAGAGAAAATGTATGGATCTCTTTGAAATCAGTCACAAGGGAAGCCCCTCTATCTGGACTGCTCAGGACAGGGAATTTTTAGCTATGCCCAAATCCAAATAAGGTTGACTTTCTAGACTCGTTTGCCCCTGGGCATCTGCTACAGCCCAGTTTCTTCTTCCAAATTAGGCTCTTCGCTCAGCCCCCAGTGGACCACTTGTTTGTCCCTTCATATTCCCCCATTCATACTATTGTCTTTCCAGTTCTCATTCCCCATAGTTTTTGCTCTGGCTTTCCTCTCAGCTTTTTTTTTCTGACCTTAAAAATAGTTCTAATAGAACTGAGAATCCAGTTGGGGCAGACAGGGTTTATATGACATAGCTGGTAAAGCAACATAGCTTGCGTTCATGAAATTGAATGAATGAAGTTTGAAAGTCTGTGAGATAGATGCAGTAGAAAGACCACTGGCTTTGGAGTTAGTTGAGAAATTAACATTTAGAAACATGAAATTATATGAATAATTAATAACAAGAATAATAACTAGCCCTTTCAAAAACTATAAGGTTTACAAAGCACTTTACAAATAGGATCTCATTTTATCTTCACAACAACCCTGGCAAGTTGGTGCTAAGATTTTCCCCATTTAATAGATGAAGAAACTGGGTCTGAGAGAATTTAAGTGATTTGCTCGCAAGAGTCTAAGGCAGAATTTGGAGGTCATTGAGTTCAACCTCATTATTTTATTGACAAAGAAAAAATGGTCCAGAGAAATCAACTATTTGTTGATGGTCACTTATGACCATTGCTCCCTTAGACAAATTATTTAACTCTTTGGGCTTCAGTTTTCTCCCCTATAAACTGATGGAGTCAACTAGCTGGTATCTAAGGTGCTTTCTGTTGTTCAGTCATTCAATCATCTCCCACTCTTCATGACCTCTTGAACTATAGAATGCCAGGATGGTCCATGGGTTTTCTTGGCAAAGATATTGGGGTGGCTTTCCATTTCCTTCTTCAGTGGATGAAGGCAAACATGGGCTAAATGACTTGCCTATGGTCACATAGCTAGTAAGTGTCTGAGACTGGATTTGATATCAGGTCTTGATATTGGGTCTTCCTGATTCCAGGTGCTGTACTCTATCTATTGGACCATTTAGCTGCCTTTAATGTCTAAGGTACTTTTCAGTTTTAGATCATGTCTCTTATTCAGAATTTTAATGTCAAAGAGATGGAGATTTACTTTAGTGAGTTAAAGGGAGAAAAGGGAAATATTTTTCCATCTGAAAAAAATTCAGAATTGGTGGAAAGTTTCAGACCATTCTGTTATTCTAAGTTATTGCTATGTCTTTGGAAAAGTAATAAAACCTTATTTCCTTCCTAACTTCATCTGTGTACTCACAGCTGTCACCTCCACCCCACATTAGTATTAGATTTTAATAAAAGACAACACAGCAGGAAGAAAGATGTTTGTGGAAGGTAGACAGTGGGCCATATAATTTAGTTTGGGGGGTTTTCTAATATTGTTTTTATTTTTTCATTATCCTGAAAATGGTATTTGACTTTGTCAAATAGCTGTTGCTTGAAACAAAGGCGCTGTTTAAGTAATTCTGAAAATGAGTTGCTAAACAACCCTTTGTTCTTTGGACCGGCAACTTTGAAGTGCTTCTGATGGAGGGGAGAGGTGGAGGGATCATTGAATGAAGAATGAATGAATAAATAGTAAGGTATCCGTCCTGGTTGATCCTTTCTCCATCCACAACCACTCTTCTAAGGGACACAGACTTTCTAGTCTTTCCTGGTTTCTCTTTGATTTAAAATATCATTCCTGAACCAATAGTGGCCTCTCCTTCCTCCTCACTTGCACCATTTTGGCTGTTGCCCATAAATGCTGAGCTGCCGGAGAGGAAGGTCAAAACCTCAGGGTTTGGACGTTGCTTCTCTCCAAGGGCCCAGATTGCCCAGAACCACTTTGTTAACTCAGAACATTGAGGCTCAGAGCAAAGATGCTGGCACCTGACTTTTGCTACTTAGCTATCTAAATAGTGATGTATGAGTTCTCTGCCCCACCAAGACTTAACTTCATAGAGATTCTTTTGTGACTCCAAAGTAGAACTCACTTTGAAGTCCCCTAGTTCCAATGGAAAGTTTGGGGGATTTTGGTCTTGCTATATGGCAATAATAATGATTATAGAGAGGCAATATGCTATAGTTTAGAGATTTTAGGTCATGATATATAGCAATAATGATTTTAGAGAAGCAATATGTAATAAGAGAAAAAGAGCTGCCCTCCAAGCCAATAAGTTTGGGGTACTAATCCCATATTCACTGTGTGACCCCCTAGACATACCCACTTAACCTTTTCTCATCCTTAGTCACATTTCAAGACTATATATTAAAGAGAAGTTGTTCAGTCGTGTTTGACTCTCTGTGACCCCATTTGGGGTTTTCTTGGCAAAGATAACTTGAATGGTTTGTCATTTCATCCTCTGGCTCATTTTACAGATGAAGAAACAGAAGCAAACAGGGTTAAGTGACTTGCCCAGGGTCACACAGTTAGTAAGTGTCTGAAGTCAGATTTTAGCACAGGAAGATGAAACTTCAAGCCTGGTTGCTCTATCTATTGTACCATCTAGTTGCCCTTGAAGAGAAGGTATGGACCCACATTGACTCAGGCAGTTTCCTCAAGTAAAAGCAACAAGCTTTTATTAAGTACCTACTGTATGCTCAGTACTGTGCTTGGCAATCTGGTTATTAAGAAAGACCAAAAAAAAAATTGGAGTTCCCCATGCCAACAAAAGCACTTTTTAGTCCCTAATGGCTAATTAAAAAAATCAATGACACCAGTTGCCAGGCACACAGTAGGCACTTAAAAGCATATTGGTTAATTATTTAATAAATAATATCAGATATTTATATATCACCTTTAGGTTTGCAAAGTACTTCATGTAGATTATCTCATCTAAGCCTCATAGAAGCCCTAGAAAGGAGACACTAATAGTAGGGTCATAGATTTTCTAGGACCTGGAAGGGTCCTTAGATACCATCAATTCCAACCCACTCATTTTATAGCTGAGGTAAGCACAGCACAGAAAGATAAAGGAACTTGCTCAAAATCATACAAATAATTAGTAAGAAAGTCACAATTTAAGTCAGGTCTTCTGGTACCCAATCTAATTCTCTTTCCATTGAATCACTTAATTTTGTAATGTTTTATTTTTTTAATCATAAAACAAAATTTAAATTTATTTTTAAAAATTGAGTTCCCACTGTACCACTTTAGCTGTGATAAAATATTATCCCTATTTTATGGATGAGGAAACAGAAGCTGAGAGAGCCACCTGTATCAAGAGTTAGAAGGTCCTTAGCCTAACTTCTCATTTTACAGATGATAAAATGAGGCTTAGAGAGTTAGAGTAGCAAGTGGCAGAATCAGGTTCTGAGGCCAATTCCTGACCTCAATTCCAGAACTCTTTCAGCTTGAAGTGCAGTGTTTGGGTCTACTTGACTCTTTACATTCCCTTCATTTCCCCTGGTATTCCTCCCTTCTGGTAGTTTTCCTGCTCAGTAGACCTTGAATCAAGAAATGAGAGGAAAAGATGATGATTTGTTAACAGCTCTAGTTTAAGGCTTTGAGGAGGAAGTGAGCCCAAATAGACTTTGGGGATTATCTCAGGGTTTTGGTTATCTGTGCTCTGCCTGCCCCAACTCAGTAGGAACAATTACAAGTTTGCTATATAAGTTTTGGAGTGCCTTCCATTTTTTCCCCTAGAAATATTCTACTTGGGCCACTGGTGCCTGATGAGGTCAGTGGCCAGGAGTCATCGAATCCAAATGAGAGAGGGCCTCTAAAGGGTCAACAGGTCCAGTCATCCATCTATTTTACTACATTAACTACCTCTATTCAGTGACATCATTTTCTTGGTATTATTATATTACTGATCGTTCAGGAGAACAGAGTATGGAAGATTGGTTGGGGGTCCAGGAAGGTATTGCCTTCATCTTCCATCATAATTCAGTAGAATGAGCATGGTTTTGGAGTCCAAGTTCAAATCCTGTCTCAATAACTACCCATATAGTTATTTAGGTGAGTCATTTACTGGGTCTCAGTTCCCTCATCTGTAAAATGAAGGAATTGGACTAGATGATCTCTGAGAGTCCTTCCAGTCTTAAATCTCTGACTTGAGCCTTTGCATCTCTCTGCCTCATTTTTCTCTGCTGTAAAATGAGGCAGTTGAACTAAGGTCCCTTCCAACTGTACACATAAGATTCTGAGCCTTATCATTCAGGATTCAAAGAACATTCCCCTAGTACCTGTCGTTTATAAGAATCTCTGTATTTTTCAGTTTACCTCAAGCACAATCTCTTAGGAGAATCCTAGTTTGATTCTTCCCAGTCTCTTATGCTCTCTCTGCCAGAAATTATTTTATATATAATTCATATTTATTTTGTGGTTTATCATATTGTTTTCCCTAATAGAATGGAGAAACCTTGAGGGCAGGGATTGCTTTTTGTCTCTGTGTCTCTAAAACTTAGCACAATGCCTGGCACATAGTACATGCCCATTGGATGTTTGTTGAATTAATCAAATATATTTATATATAATATCAATTGCTTGGTATGCAGGGGGGTACCTAATAAATGCTTGTTGATGAATTAAATCAGGAATTTTAAACATTTTTTGTAATCTAGACCCATTTGACGGTCTGGTGAAGTCTATGCATCCCTTCTCAGTTCCATGTTTTTATGTACTTTAAAAAGAAATTACAGAACATTACAAAGGAAAAACCAAAAATCTGTTGAAATAATTATCAAAATACTTTAAAATTTGTTAAAATTTTAAAAATAAATAAAATAAAAAATAAAAAATAAAATTTTGTTGAGTCATTTTTCAGACATGCCTGACTTTTCCTGACCTTATTTGGGGTTTTCCTGGCAAAGATCCTGGTATGGTTTGCCATTTCCTTTTCCAGTTCATTTTACAGATGATGAAACTGCGGCAAATGGGATAAATGACTTGACCAGGGTCATATAGCTAGTAAACAAGAGAAGCCAGATATTTGATCTCATGAAGATGAGTTTTCCTGACTCAAGGTTCAGCCACCTAGGTACCCTATAAAATGTTTCTATCCCTTAGTTAAGAACTCCTCATTTAAGATTTATAAGGTTTTTTTTATATAAGCTCTATCTTTTACCCATTTCAGTAATCCTGTGAGGTAGGAGGATAATAGAGCTAGGTTTGTAAGGGTTTTCCAATATCACCATCATTTTAACAACTGGAGAAACAGAGGCTTGATTGACACAGCTCCATTTTCCTCCACATCAAATATAACATTAACTCATTTTTCCACTTAGATAAGAGATCACTGGACCTGGAGGTTGGAAGCCCTGGGTTCATATCCTACCTCTGACACTCACTAGTTGTGTACAAATAGCTTTGCCTCAGATTACTCAGTATAAAATG